>NC_091756.1:33068840-33173840 GCF_043380555.1 Nothobranchius furzeri
AACGTGCAGATTCTTCCTGATGTAAGAGGTGAGTCTCCGCTTTGTTTTGATTGTTTTGGCGTCGACATCATCCTAGCGTGCAACGTTCTGTGACTCTTAAAAAAACTGTAAAAACCGTGAGAAACGCTGGCAGCGAATGAGTTAAAGGAGATCACTGAGTCCACTGATCCCAGGCTCACGAGGAGCGTCTGGGAGATTTGATTACCCAGTCAAGTTTCATTTTATAATTTGTTGACTCATCTTCCTTGTCATTGTTTTTCATTTGTATTTTTTTCAAATCAGAAGTGGTTGGACTCCCATCTGGAACAAAAATTTCATTCCAATAACCTTTCCTGACTAATTCCGACACAATTTTAAAGTTTCCATATCTTGCTATTTTAAACCTTTAATAGCAAAGGTAAGCACACTATATGATAAAATATGACAGCTGGTACTATTGAGATGTCATTTATCTTAAATACAAGTTATTTTTGTCAGCCTGAATTTACACCCAGAAATAAAGCACTTCATTCCAGTAAAGCTCCGCCCATGCCTGCTCTGACATGACCGTGCCTACAAGAGCGTCTTACAGTTACTATATTGGATATGGTTGTCCAATGGATAAGTTTTCTGTCTGCCTTCTTAGTTTTGCCATGTGCTGACGAGGTGTCGACACTAATTTATGTATCCAGCTGAAGCAATTTATATTTCAGTTTTAATGACTATTTTCTGGAAAAAAAAAATTGTCTCTTAAGATCTTTAAATTTGGTCATTTCTAAACAGAATTTTTGTTTACTTACTCTGCTCACCTCACATGGACACTGATTAAATAAACAAAAGCTCCTTTTACAAGACTAACTATGCCGGCAAATTGGCGTAATATTACTGCAACAGTGTGTCTTATAAACGCGCCTTGCTGGCATGGCGTTGCGCAAAGTTTGTGACATTCGCTCCGCCTCGCTTGGTAGTAACATTGCGGTAACGGTCTGACTTATAAACAGCTATTGTGCAAAAGATGCGGGGAGTTAATGGCGAGCTCCGGCCGGTAAATATATTCAAAATGAAAGTAAACATGGACCTTAAGTTTTGCTTTTTGAGCTAAATCAACAGAGATGGCAAACTGGAGCGCCACAGCACTCCATGAGCGTCTCTGTTAGAGCTGAAGCTCAGATCACCAGAGACTGCACAGGGACTGATGGGGACAGACACCTTTAGGAGTTAAAAAAAAACGTAACGATCACGGCTTCAATCACAAAAAAAAGCAAGTTATATCCAAGATAAATGGAAGTCCGCGCATCACAGGGACCCATACCCCCTCTATGCCGCCATCATCCTTATCTTTAATAAAAAGGGCATAACTGCACCACATTACCCCCATGGTCTGACCACTCATAAATGACCTAAGGGTCCCCGATGCTGCCACGGCGTTGCGGCAAATTCACGGCATTATTTTGTAAAAACGGCTAAAGAAAGTAAAAAAAAAAAAAAAACTAATTAGTCCTTAATTCTTAAACAGTTTACCAATAAAGGGTTTCAAACACAATATATGCAAGTGTGGCTAAGAAAAAGAAGAAAAACTGTTACAGTTGAGACTAGAATGAAAACCTGCACACAAGCCCAGCACTCCAACCACCAGACTATCAAGTCAGTTATGTGATACCAGTCGCCTAAGCCACATATCCTGAGCTGGCCAGAGGAGACAGGTTTCAGACCAGAGGCTAGCTTCCGGGGAGAGGAGCAGGGCCTGACAGCAAAATCAGCTCCCATTGATGCTTTACAGAAAAGTGAAACTAAATTTGCAGCTGAAACAGGAAAACGCATGAATGCAGCCAAAAATGTTTTTTTCAAGAGGAAATAACAACATCACATGTAAAAAGCTCAAAAAGGTTGATTTTCCATGAAATGGCCCCTTTAAGACAACAAAATTATTTTAGTTCAGATTGCTCAGTGATTGCGTTAAAGTCCTTTATGAGAATCCAGATGAGAAGAATTTGAATCAAATGGGATTTGCATCAATTCAAGCACAATTTCAAACGCTTACTGCCTGAGGGTATTTTTCAAAAACCTTTGAAAGAGGCATCATTTGAAAAGTTGGAATCAGCACAGCTGTACTTGTTTTTCAGTGAGTGTTTGAATAAATGTGCTCAGTACCTCCCCCTCTTCGTTTTCTGGCTGCAGCACTGAAAACTCAGATTTATCTACATGTTTATAATGAAAGAATGGCAGAGAGGGAAACACTTACGCAGACACTCGTTGGCCTCTCGAGCATTGGCCCTCTGCCACGGCCGGTCGTAGTGAAAGGGCTTGCAGCGGTCACATTCAGGCCCTTCTGTGTTGTGTTTGCAGTCACACACCAGTTTGCCATCCTTGTCTTTCAGACAGCGGGAAGCGTGGCCATTGCATTTACACCTCCCACCCACCTGGAAGTCTCCAACTGCATAGAAATATGTTGGCAGTGTTGATGTCACTGCCATTGGGTCATCGTCCCTCCCCCCATTGTTGCTTCCGGAGCCCAGTGGAAGCTCCCGCGGTAGCTGAGGCCGGCTAAAAACCACTCGTATATCAGTGACAGTGACCCAGTCCTGAAGGACAGGGCTGTTGTCAAAGTCTTTTCCAGAGGGTCTTCCATCCAGAGTGCTGAAAGCAATGAGACCTCCAGAAAGTGGGTACAGGTCAGTGTGTCCGTCACTGCAAAGGGCCTCCTGCTCATTCTGCTTGGTAATGGTTGCTTTGTTTGGCCTGTTGTACATACGTCTGCACTGTGACGAGTAAAACTGGTAGGGCATCCATGTTTTGCCATAGTCCATGCTCTTATATATGGCCAGGGACTCTGGACGTGGTGAGCAGAACTGCAGGCTAACGTAAGTGATCTCAAACTTTTTGTCCAATGACAGGGTAAGGGTCACATTGTGTGGAGAGGTGTTCAGATTCTCCGACTGCCAGCAGGTGAGGTTGTGGGCCGAGTTGAGGTCGGTGAGGTAGGATGCAGAGTGAGAACGGCGGGGGTCCGATGCATCACAGATTTGGCACGTGCGTACAGAGGGCCGCTCATCACTTCGCTCAACAACACTACAAGAGCGGGATGGAGGCCGGCCGCAGACACTCGACACAGTCACATCCTTACCAAAAGCAGCGTTGATAAACTCAGGGATGCAGCGGCGGGCTGCTCCTGTATCGTCATAGCATGGGTCAAGAGGGGTTTGTTGTCCTGCAAAAGGATTGGTGGAACTATGGGTGGAGGCTGAGCTTATCAAAAAGAACAGGCCCAGTGGGCACCACCAAGTTTCACTCATTCTGCTTCCACAGGCCTTTGCTCTAAAATGAGTCAGCACGTTTGAAGAGATGAGACTTTCTATGCACCCAGAAGACTTTGTGCAGAAGCCAGGTCTCTCTGGAGAGATGCGTCCAAATTCTGTTATTAGCGTGAGTCCGTGGACAGAAAGTGTCTGAGCTCACTGACCTCTGACTCCAGTCTTTCCTGTAGGACAGAGAAAAAACAGAAAGATCATCGTCACAAAATGTTTTTTTACCATATTAGGCTAGTAGAAACATTTGCCCTTATAAAGAAAATTAAATCTGTCGTGAAGTGAATGTTTTCATCGATCAAACGCCTGTCACACGATAAGACAGTTAGATGAGAGGCCCAGCTGAAAGGAAGTGACCATAAAGAGACTTGGTGGCTGCAAATGACTGCATCTTGAATTTTAATGCCATCCCCCATTTAAAGCTCGTATTCAGGTCAAAACTGCCTGCACCTTCTGGTCATGCTTGAAAAGCATGGCAGAAGTCACCTCATAATCCCTGGTGATGCTTCAAAGCTGTGAACCGTGTGGGACTCTGGTTAAATCTCCCTTAAAAGAGCTGGAAAAAGGAAGCTGTCCTCTACAGCTGTGATTTTAAAATATTTTAAAGCATCAACAATTTGTTGTTCAATAGAAGTGACCTTAAAGTAAACAGCATGATGTTCACTCATTGAACCAGGAAATTCACCAAAAGTGATAGCTATTGTGGACTATTCTCAGCATTAGAGGGTTTAGAGCCAAGGCCCTTCATTCAAGCCTTTCTTTGGGTCCAGATAGGTACCTGGACCGTTATTTGTAAGCTCACAGCTGGACGAGGGGCCATTCAGTCACAGCAACAGACAGACTGAGGGGGTGCAGGGATTAAAGCCCTGAAAGAAATAGAAATAAAGAGATGCATAACGCTTAAAGATTTTGTTTTCTTAATCCACTTTTTTTTCCAATGGGAGTCAAATCTATAAAACCCTTGTCTGACTGGCCCTGGAGTTCTGAAGTCAAATTTAAAAAAGATCACGCCCACCTTCTTCTTTACATTTCATCTTAAATGACAGCATCCCTCCTCATCTTAGAACAAAAAGGCTGCTTCAGCCAAGATCTAGACAGCTTTAAAGCAGGCAAAAAAACCCTGTAGTTTTGTTCTTTTATTGTGTGAGAGGTCCAAAGCCAGCACCCATCAAAGAAGCAAGTGTCCTGGTAAATTGGACTACTCTTCTGTGCTCAAGCACTTAATCCCAACCATTTGGCCCATTCTCAAAGCATAGACTGGGTTTTGAAGGAAAATGGAGTGGGAGAAGAAAGGGACAAAGCTGCTGCCTATGTGGAAAAATAGTCAGAAACTTTAAAATGATTTTAAACATTTCTTTGTTTCTTTATTTTTGTTGGTTTCCTTTGAGCTACATTTGGAGATGTTAAAATAAACTTTGCTCAAGCATTTTTAAATAAGCTAATGGGAACTCCCCATTCTATTGTCTCCAATAGTTCTTTAATAATACTGTATCACTTTCATTCTATTATAAACACAACGGTCAGAACTGATCAGAATTGATGTCTGAATGCCGAAGACAAGCCTAGCAGTTTTACTCTCACTGGTGGAACGTTATAGCTTCTGCTATTGACGTCACGCAACTCATGGGACCGCCCCGTTTGCCATGATGGACGGCAACAAGATCGTTTACACACGTTGAAACTCCGGTGAAGCTCTACGTTTCCCTTTGTTTAGTACTCATGTCGCACACTGTTTACATGCTTTTACCGTCCAGTATGGCGGACCCCACGTGATTAGGTGATGTCGGTGCAAAGGGCCAATGACGCCACTCCTGATACCAAAACAACGTTAGGAATATGTTTGGAGACGGAAGTGTAAGACAAGGGGGGAGAGAAATGGAAGAGGTGGGGGAGGGGTTCACAAAAATAAGCAATTTGTGATGAGCAAGAATCTGCTTCTAGACCTGCAGAGAGAGAGAGAGAGAGAGAGAGAGAGAGAGAGAGAGAGAGAGAGAGAGAGAGAGAGAGAGAGAGAGAGAGAGAGAGAGAGAGAGAGAGAGAAGGGGACACAAAAATGCAACAAGACCAAAATATCCCTGCTCCAACAACATGAGGATATATAAAAGTAACAATTTTTGTTTAGAAACACACAGTAATAATTCATAGTGTATTTAGTGCCAACCACAGCCACCACACAGGTGATGTGTTAAAAAGGCCCAAGTCCATCATTGTGAGAGCACCATGTTAGCACCTGTTTGTGTACACATGCGTGTGTATGTAAGGTTTCTCTCTAGGAGTGTCCAATAAAGAGTGTGAGAGGTAACAGACCTGCCTCCAAAGACCTGTAGAAGATGGAAGAGTTCCAAGTGCTAGACATCCATGAGTTTCCCCGAAGCGCAGGAACCCCAAGGAGACAGCTGCCGGAGAAACCCCAACCTCCCCCCCTTGAGGCACAGAGGATTACCCCGGCGGTCACAACCAGCCCCCAGAGCCCTGGGAGATAACAACGGCAAGCCCCCAGACCCACCCATAGCCACCCACCTCCGAGCTGGCCGAGGTATGAACGCAGCTGCCCAGGACCCAAGCGTGACCAACCCCGCCTGGGACCCGACAGAGTACAGGGATCCAGACCCCACCAGGCAGCCACCGGGAGCGACCTGACAGATGCCAAAAACTTCTCACTCCCAACACAGGAGCTGCTGATATGCAGGTAGACTGAGGCACCACCCACCGGCATAAAAAGCAGCAGGGGGAGGGTAGCTGAAGAGGTTGTAGCACTAAAAGATGTCCCAGGAGAGGGGAGGAGTCCAAGAACCTACGTGATATATACATTCACACACAAGCACAGTTGCATGCTCCCTCCCTCATGCTCACATATACACATACGACCTAAAGACTTACAAGAATGTACGTCATACAACCACTCACGCTCCTCATACACACCCTATTCACTCTTGTCCTGGTACTGCTGCACAGAAGGCACAGCCATTCTCGGGAAACCAGAGCTAGCCTTGTTCTGCTGGGGTAATGATGAGCAGGTACCCGCCCAACGCAGAGCAAAGCGACACACCACCTCAGACCCCAACCAGACGGCCAGCTCCCACTCCTAGCCTCCAGCCCCGGACAGCTAACCGAGAACAGAAATGTGATAATGTGGATTAATTTGGTTCAAAGGGTTACTAGAATGTTTTTCTTGCTTTTAGCACCCTCTAGAATTTGTTATTAATTCTTTGTCGTTAACAAAAAATTACACATGCTGTGAGTTTGTCTTTTTAAAACCTTAATCTAACAGCAGAAATGTCTCCTAAGCTATTATTCATTTCTAGAAAAGCGGTTCATCACTAAATCCAACAAATCAACTGTGCTCATGATCTAAAACATGCAAGAAACATGCTGGAAGCAGACTGCAGCTCCACCATGTCAGCTCCACAGCTCTCTCCACCAGCAGGGAGAAGTCCACCAACTCTCAAGTTGCAAATGTGGTATTCTGGCCACAGAGAATAGTGGGGTCTGAGTGGCATTTCATTATCTATGTAAAGGGTCATTTTAGCACATATTAGCTCAAGAAAATTATTTAAAAATATGAAATTTGCATATCCCTTTAACATTAGTAAACATAAAGGAAGCTTATTTACGCTAACCTTATAGCATCCGTCGTATGATGAAAACCAAAAGTGAAGCCAGAGATAACCCATACACGTGTGCACCTATGTTCCTTATTTTGGGCTAGAGTGAACACACCCGACTACTAATAAATTTATAATTTACAAAATAATTTAGTTTTTAAGCATCAGTTTACCAGTGATAGTTAAATATATATAGAGAAAAAATAATATTTCATTTTGCAACAGCAAAGTAAAAACTATTAGAATCAACAAAGGTCATCACCTGATTTAAAAACAATTATAATAAGTACCAGTAGTTGACATGAAGGGGCGGGGCTTGAAACTCACTTGAACTTCGATCTTATGTTTTTGTGTCTTCTTATGACATATTTTGAGGGTTCAAATTATTCATTTGCTTGTCCTGTAATTTTTGGTTTCAGAAGGAGCCTTAAGAAACTTCTAAGACATCCAATCAAAACCTTCAGCTCACAATTACTCATGTCCTTCAGGCGAGAAATATAGCTTTAACAATCGTTTTTCTATTTTATTTTCATTTCTGAAAACTGTCTCATGTAAATTACATAAATGACAACTTGCATTGGCTCTAATGAACAAAACGTGAAAAGATGAAATATTTTATCTTTTATTGTGATCAGAATGCAAAACAGTGAAAGTGCTCCACAAGAGTATCTTTAAATACAATTTCATCATTTGACTGAGGCATGGTTGCATGATGTTTTTTAATCTTTTCTAAGCCAAGATAAACCTGACAGCTTTTAAAGGTATTTAATTTATTTTAACCCATTGTAAACTAGTTTTGCAAATGTTTACAAATCTAGTCTGGCCTAAAGTTGCAACAGAAAATTTGCAAATCAAGCTAACTTATAAACACAAACATGGTCACAGAACACTCACTTCTCCTGTCAGCTATTATCTCTGGGCCACGACTCCCTGATACCAGAGCCCACATTGCAAGAGGAAACTAGACAGCGCTTAACACCAGTCATCGTTTTCTAGGTTCAAACGTCTTTTGTTGCCCATGACTTCAAAGGGTATTTTTCTTTTTGGAACTCTGGTAGTTTGTTCTGAAGTTGAAGTGGTAGCAGCCGGCAGTTTCTCAGTTCCTCTGATTTTATTGAGCCATGAACCTCTCACACCAGTGGTGTTCTGCTGCTAAATATGTACAGGCGTACTGAGTGGAGGACCCAGGGAAGTGTAGAAGTGTAGTGGCTCATTGAGTCAAACAACCAGATAGTCCAATCGTTGATTTTGGACTGAGCCATTTTATTGGCTGAGGTTTTTAGACAATTTGCAAGAGAACCACTTCATTTTGTTTTATTCCCAAAATATGTGTATAGCTATAATTTGTTAGAACTTGTCATGTTGGAGGGATGTTAGAACCCAAAATGCAGAACCCAGGATGACACGAGGCAGGAGTGGATATGAAGAAAAAATCCTTTTATTGTAGGATAAACAGAATTAAATCCAAAAAAAAGGCAAGAAGCCAAAATCCAAAAATCCAGAACACGAAAACCAAAGCCCACTTAGATCACAAACTGGGGCCGGGACAGGAAGCTCACACAGAGCACCAAAACAACACTGAACAAACAACAATGGACCGACAAGACACTGAGACAGGACAGGGCTTAAATAAACTGGGGCATGATAGGAGGCAGATGAGCTGCAGGTGTGTGGGGAGAGGACCAGGTGAAAGCAATACGTAATCAGGGAGGGAACTCACATGACCTAAGAAAAAACCTAAAAACAAGAAAAGAAACCACATAACTAATATTCTAAAGGGAAGGAGAACTACAAAGACTGGTGGGACAAAACATATAAAAGAGACTAATAAAATGAAAAGCTGAAACTATAAACACTGCAGAGCGATGACAGGCTGCAGAGGGGTGACTGGAGAAGACTAAAGGGACGCAGGACCTGAGACATATATTTGGAAGGCTGAAGACCAGGGGACAAATGAGGAACACAAAGAGACCCATAAATGAGACACAGACAAAGGACATATGAGGGCACTATGAAACACAAAAGGAGAACCTGGAGTGGGAACTGGAGGGGCTGGGGAACAAAGGGACACAGAACATGACAGAACTAGGGTAAAAATTAACCAATACCAGGAACTGATACCAAAGCATTTGCTTGAAAGTGGCTTCACTGTAACTTATCATTTCTGCTCATCTAAAATTTTAGCTTTGTGATGCTTTCTATTAATATATTTTACTTTTTATCTACCTCACAGTCTTTTACTGTTTAAAGCACAGAAGAAAATAAAACCTGTATTCCAATTCATAGCATTTTTTTTGTGTGTGGTAGAAGTAATTGTATCGGTAATCGGCATCGGCGAGTACTCGGATCCAAGTATCGGTATTCTATCGGTTTGGAAAAAGTGGTACCGTTGCATCCCTAAGTAGAACGTTGTTAAGAGGCATGAACAAAAATCTTTTAAAGAGGGACTGCACAGCTTAAAAAAATGTAACTCCACCCCTAGTCAAGATTCGAAAAATGCCATCAAAGTGGGCATTGCCAGGAGGCACAGAGTAGCATGGCCACGTGTGGGGAATTCCCATCCTGGGAGGGAGGGGGAGTGGGAAGAGACTGTACCGATGATGTGAAATTGTTCCAGCCCCAGTCAATCACAAGTTTAAAATGCAGCAGCCGCTGTTCTGCCACAGGGGGCAGCACTAGGACGTTTTTAGACCTGGAGTGTTGGATTTTATCAAGTTTGCACAAACATGTCAAAAAATGCACAGAAACAGAAAGATTGCATTTGTAAAGACCCAATTATACAGATGATTTGCAAAAATAAGTAATTTTGGGGTTTAGTTACTCTTTAAGCTAGCTTGTTTTGCAGACTTACCATTGTAGCTGCTTACTGCCCTCTGGTGGTGGATCAACAGGTGGTATGGGCTGATTTTATTTTTTCAAAGGTCTCGTTCACTGAAAAACTGTGTAAATCAACACTTTTAGTCACTCTCAGTTTTCACATGCATGCTACATGTAAACATTTTCTTTAGCACGTCAATAGTTGTCTTTCAGTTTGTCAACCACACCAAATTGAAAGTGCTAGGATTAATCAAAGCCACAAACAACGTGATGTATTTGTAGCTACAGAAATCCATCAGTGGAGCAATCCACATCATTGATGATGAAGCAAACACATAACTTTTCGAAACAAATGACATAAGAACCTCTAACTGCTCACGTCTAAAAGAAAAGCCCAAGTCTAACCATTCAATGTTGATGCCAAAGCCATTTCAAAAGAGTCCTGTTCATGAACCAACATCATCTTTGTGGTTTTTCTTCATTTTTATCTCTGCTGCTAAGCCTGCCCAACATCTCTCTGTAGACGCAGGATGCTGATTGGCTTGGTCTACAATAGTTTGGGCCAATGGTGGACCTGCTGAGGTTACAATAGCAAAATATTGTGTTATTGCTACGGTTTGTCTAGATTTCTAGGCTAGAAAAAATATAAGATTTTTTTTCTACTAATCTTTAATACAGCTATCTAGACCTGATGCACAGAATCTTCATTGCTGGGTAAACTTTTACGTGTTTGGTTAACTTCTGTTTACGAGAGTTTTTTAAAAATAACTTTAAGGTATATAGCTATTTATTTCACTTCACCCACAGAGGTATCTTGTCTTCTTCCTGTCCCACTATTTCCCATGAACATGGATGTCAATTGTAAATAATTAAAGAGAAAACTTATCAGACGTAAAAAGTTATTGACCTATAATAATTGTTTGCCAGAATAAAGATTGAATATAGACACAAAGACAAGAGTTTATCAGAAAAATCACAGTGTCTAAAGACTGGCTGTGGTAAAGCCTGACACCGATTTATCTAAGAAAATTCTTTCAGCTGAGATCTCAGACGTGCAAAGGAAGAACTAGAATAGAAATGGAGGAAAGGGAAGAAAGAAAACAAGATGATTATTCAAACTTATGATGGGCATGTAGTAGATTTTAAAATGATTAGGACGAAAATGACATTAGAGAAGGGCAGATGTGTTATATGGTGTAAAAAGTGACATTATGGGGAAATAAATCAGTGTGGACAACAAATAGCAGAACGCATATGTGGACGAGAGAAAAGTAGAGAATAATCTGGGATAACGTGAAGCAGAGTGACATAAAGAGACATAAAAAAATGAAAGAGGGGGACAAGAGGAGGGGAGATTGAGGCTGTTGGAACTTCAAATGACTAAATATGGTCCCGTTCATGAGCGACTCGGCCTAACGGGGACTCTTCCAGGCGTATCTGGCACTAGAGCATTTAGGTTAAACAGAGCAAGAGCAGTGACTGTTAAATTCACACAGTCTGACCTCGAAAGCCCATGCAAGCCTTGCAGCAAGTGTTAACAGGTTTTCTGAGATGCTCCAAAAACTCACCAAAAAGGCTGGTTTGGCTGCAGGCTTTCTCCACAAGGCAGTAAAATCTGTCAAAGGTGTGCCAGGTCCACAAAATCTTTATGTAAGAATCTGTAAATTCTGCCAAGCTGTCAGCAGAAAAATGTAACCAGCTGATCCCAGAAAAAACAACCTACGACAAAACGCATTGTGGTTCTGCATTTAACAAGCAAGTTCATTTTAACGATAGGAAGATGATCAGGATATTTCACAGACTTTATTATAGAAGCGGTTACACAAGTCTGGTCCAATTTTGTGTCTATAAGGTGCAAACTATCCAATTTATAGTTTACACTTCACAACCAAAGCCAACAGCTTTAATTATTTAGCTCATTTCCAACACAAAGGCAACTTAATGTGATTTACATTAAGTCATTTTGAGCAACAAACCTTGGTGATGCTAAGTAAGCTAGGGACCACCGATCCAGAACACGTGCTGTTTCAATACAAATGTTTTAAAAAATCAATGGGAATACTTCAGCCACACATTTAAAAAAATCACATAAAATCCTCATTTTGGAGAGTGTTGCTTTAAATCTTTTATAAACCATTGTAGGTTTTGCACAACTAACCCTAACCCTGAACCCAAACCAAGGTAAAGATGCAACCCAGCTCACAAATCTACACAAACATTAAAGTTACAAAGCAAAAGGCTCTTAAAGTAGCTGAAGTGTTTCTACATGAGTGAAAGGTCTGAGCGGCATGACAAACTAGAACCTTATGGAACAATAGTAATGTGGCTACTGAGCTACCACTGAATCATGTGTTCAGTCAAATAGAGGAAACACCAAACAACAGGGGGGGTCTGCTGGTTTAAGTGGAGACATTCCAGGGAACGTTGTTTCAGCTTCTCCCTGTCACTGGGAGATCATCCCATGTTGAGATGTCTCCCTTTCAAGCGTGGGCGCCTCTGTCAGAGTTCACAGATTAGGAAAACAGGAGTTGCTGAGAGACTTTATTTGGCTTGGGTGTAGAGGAGGGCATCAGGGGAGGTGAGGATGGGACAAAAACAGCTGAGCCACTTCGGATCCATACTGGGATCCATACTGCGAACCTTTTACACTCCTTTGGGGATTTGGGGAAGTGGACACGGTTCAGAGATTGGAACCCTCTGGGATGGATGATACCAGAACAGGAAATCTCAACTACCTGCCCAGACTTTTGCATGAAATGCCCTGATAGGTTGAGAGAACTAAGATTTGTCGGGCTGACTGTGGAATCGTTTCCCTTTTAGTATCTTTATGCAAAGAAAAGGAATTCCCATCTACTGCCTTCCACATCGGACATTGGCAGTTAGAGCTATTTTCATCAAATACTAGAAATAAACAATGTCTCACGCTGTCATTCTGCACGTGGAGTGTGCTGAATGATGCTCAGCTACTATTTATAACATATAAGCACCTGGAAAGCCAAAGGTTGGTTGTGGTGGCCATCTTGAATGAGCCCAAAATGAATCAGAGGTAGACATCCAGCAGTTACTTTGAGCTAATTTTTATGAAATCAATTAATTTTGCTTATTTCTAATTTATTTCTTTTTGCACCAAATACATGCAGCAATTTCCTAAAGTTGTGGTTTCACACACAAATGACAATAAAACTTTTCTGATTCTGATGCAGTCCGGTTTCCATACAGCTTCTACATAGACCAAAAATCACTGACTGTACGCCGACCATTCACACCGGCTGTGGAGTTTCCATGCAGAGTTCTGCATGGAGTCTGTTTTGCTGGTAGGGTTGTCACGGTAACTGGTATAGCGGTAAACCCCGGTAAAAAAGTTGACAATAAAAATAACCGTCCAGTTTTTAAAAAACTATATTATCTCGGTGGGTTTGCCGTGGCCGCGGTTTCGGCGCGGTGACCCTTACCAGCCACCGTCGCTTCAGCTGAAGTTCCCGCGGCGTGCACACACACTTTTTAGTTTGCAACGGCACCAAAACTTTGAAGCTGAAATAATGGCCGAAGGAGGAGACGGCAGCACCCAGGACATCCATCAGCCCTCAAAGAAGACTAAATCGGAAGTATGGGCATATTTTGGATTTCTGAAAAACGCTGAGGGACAGTTAATAGAAGAAGGCTATCCCGTTTGCAGAACGTGCAGGAAACAAGTGTCTGCAAAAGGCAGCAACACTTCGAATCTAATGGCACATCTGCGTGACCATCACCCACGTCTCTACAGCCAGTGCAAGGTAAGTTAACATTAGCATTTTAGCTGAAATGCATGACGTGAGGACTTTTGGTTGAGGGAGAATGCAACGAGTCACTATATACTGCAGCCGCAGCGTCCTCTGCCAGCATTTAAACCGTGTCACGGACACCCTGTTGCTGGATGAAGCATCTTATTTGTTGATGATGAAGAGAAATATACAATTAGTTCCTTGTCATTGATTTGTTTACTTATTCAATGCCATTTATACTTGAACATTTGGATTTGATTACATAGTGTAGTAGTTATTTTAGTAATTTGTTTAAAGTGGCTATTTATTTTAAATACATATTTTTTAAGGTTGACTTGTACAGCGCTCAAGTCAAGTGTGGACTGGAGTTTTAGATTTTCATTTTGATAATGAAGAAAACAAGTATATGAGAAAACAAGTGGTGTTTCTTTGATTTGTTTACATATTGTTTATGTTTTGAATGTTTGGATTTGTATAATTTAAACCTGCACTGACTACTGTAACATGTTCCAGAAAAAGAAGCTATTTGTTCCTTTACTTGTGAAAAGTTGCACTTTTGCTAAGGCTTTGTGTTATTTTAGGTTTAATAAACACTGTTAAACCTTTTCAAAACTATTTCAGTTTGTGTAGAACAGGACTATCAATGCTTTCTGAACATATGCGACACCGTTTAAAAAATACCGCGATAATACCGAAAACCGTGATAATTTTGGTCACAATAACCGTGAGGTTAAATTTTCATACCGTGACAACCCTATTTGCTGGACCATCTGCATGCAGGCTGCCAAGAAGTTACAGAAATTGCATGAGCCATGAGTGGTCATGTTTCCCATTCTGTGTGAAATGGGATTAAGAATATGTGTTAAGGAGAACTTCCAACTACCAACATACTACATTTTGGGACAGCAGTAGCTCAGGAGGTAGAGCGGGTTGTCCAGTAATTGAAAGGCTGCAGGTTCAATCCTGGCACCAACCACAGAATGCTGCTGTTGTGTCCTTGGGCAAGACACTTAACCTGCCTTGCCTGCTGGTGGTGGTCGGAGGGACCAGTGGCACCTGTGTTCGGCAGGCCTCCTCTCTGTCAGTAGCTGTGGTGACATCGTAGCTCATCCCCTCCAGTGCGTGAATGTGTGTGTGAAGTGGTGAGTGTCTGATTGTGTTGTGAAGCACCTTGGTAGAACCCTAAGGAGCTTTACAAATAAAGGTGATTTACCATTTTACTTCTATACCTGTAAATCTGACTGAGCTGTAGCCATTGATCAGCTGTAATTGTTAATAGAACCCAAGTTCACCCCTGAAGTCTCAAACCTTCATCTGATTAAAATCTCATTCACAAGAAAAAAGTCATTTTCAAAACAATGATCCTTCTGTTGATGACTGAACCACCAGCTTGAGTCTTGTTCTGTTTTAGATGGGAAACGGTCCTGCCCACATGAATTACCATGACTGACAGGAGTCAGGTAACGGGGGTCAAAGATCCGTTTCTGCCAGGGTGTGTGTGTGTGTGTGTGTGTGTGTGTGTGTGTGTGTGTGTGTGTGTGTGTGTAGGATTTAGAGGTGAAGAATACTCTGAGCTTCTTGCTGGCATTCATTAAGCATGGGGGGGGGGGGGGGGGGGGTCTGGAGCAGGGAGGCTTGAGGGCAGGAGGGGGTCAACTCTCACAGCTGAGGGCATCATTAGCAGGGGGATCACTGACAAATTTTAAAGCCTCCTTAGAGGTTCTGTGTGTGTGTGTGTGTGTGTGTGTGTGTGTGTGTGTGTGTGTGTGTGTGTGTGTGTGTGTGTGTGACCCAAAACGCATCAGGAGTGGATAAATATTCTTTTATATTTCCATCGAACAGAAACAAGAAGAAAGGCTGAACGCCCAGCAGAGGAATGCAGGAGCATCAGCGGCCAAGCCCGCATGACTGACCCTGAGTTTTAAAACACTTCTTTGAATCAGCAGAACCCGATCCAGAACCGAACCACTCAAGCAGACGAAGAAAAGTGGAACAGGAGGGTGAGAGGGTCCTATGAGGGTGGAAGGAAGTTGCGTTAAACTGACTCCATTATCACATTTTATGCACATTTGGGATTCACTACAAAAGTAACATTTATTTATTTTTGGTAGAACGTGGAAAGAACGTGCTGAAAGGAGATGTTTTCTGTTGGAGGGGATGTAGTAAAACTTGTGCTGTTGGTGAGAAAGACATGACCTGGCTGACTCACCATCCTCGGAACTGAACAGGAACAAAATCACTCGTGCAAAAGTTTTAAAATATTCAGATAATTTCTTATAAATAGACCTTTTCACAACCAACTGACAAATGATCTGCTCTTTTCATATTTATTTGGATTTTTGGATGAAAGCTGCAGCTGGAAGTATTGCTACTTGAGCCAAAACCCTTCAAAAGTTAACATTAATACCAAAAGGATAATGGGATTACTTCTGGATTTACATTAAAGAAGTAGGACGTATTCTGAAACTGAACCTTTCTCACATTTTTACCCATTTTACACAAAAACCACCTAGAAAATAATCAGATGAAACTTTAAAACCACCGCTATGGTTATCGTCAAAAACAAAAATCAAGCCTTTTTTGTTTATAACATTTTTAGGGGTGAAAGAGGTGTAATCTTCTTGATTTAAAACACAGATTAAAAGAGTTAAAGTGTCAGCATAACTGCTGTGCTGCAGCAGCACGTTTGCTCAACAACCATGAAGTTCCCACCAAGCTCCTCTTCAGAACAACTTCTAGGATGAAACATTTCAGCTCAAGACCTTCGTGACAAGGAGGCTAAAGTCATACTTTGTCTCAGATGTTTAACTGACAGGAAGATGAATTTGGGAGTGAGGAGACCCGGAGTCTGGAGATTTATAGCTGTCCATGTCGAACTGTGATCTGTTTTCAAATACAATAACTATTTCTCCTCCATGTGCTGTCAAGATGCACGTGAGAAAGAGGTGATGGTCAGAGGCAGACGATGACTCGCAGTCATAAATTCAAAAACCATCACTGGAGCTGCTGAGAAGTTAAACTCCTCCAGCCGACCCGTCTTCAGGATGAGAACAAACCGAGGGTTTGACAGGCAGACAAGGTGTTCCTGAGTCAAAATGCAGACGTAAACCGTTTAAAGAGATGGTGAGATTCAGGAAAAGAGACGAACGCTCCGTTGCGTCTTTAAGAAGGTTGTCCGCAGTAGACTGAGTAATTGTTCTCCCAAAGACAACGACAAAAAAAAAAAAAAAAAAAAACGAAAACAGACTTTTTCTTTTTGGTTGCTCAAGAGCAACCTCTACCCCGCAGCCAAAAGCAAGGACCTGCTTTGAACTCGCAGGGGGGAAACCACCATTCATTTTATTAAGTGCTTGCAAAGTTCTACACATTAAACATGAGCACACACATGCTGCTGATGAACAAACTGATGATTTCTTTAAAATGCAGGAGGGAAACACAAAAGCTTCCTCTCACCTCATCCTCTGATGCGTCACAGCTAGTCAGTGTCACAGAAAAACAAACAAGACCGTTTTGTCTTAGCTCAAAAGACTTCAGTTCCTTTGCTCTCACGCTGTAGAGATGTTCAAATAGTGGCTGTCGGACAGAAACCTTGTATCTCCTTTGTTTTCTTTCATTTATTTCCAAGTAACGGACCACCCTTCACACCTATTGGTATGAGTTTATGAATAACCATGTGACTTGTGACCACACAAAGTTCATTTATTGTAAAACTAAAACTTTTTTTTTATTTCCTGAAATGTTCTGTTGTTGCAGATCCAAGATTTCTTCCCGACAGCTATGCAATAAAGAACAATAGAGTCATGAAACACTGTTGGTTGAGTGCCCTCCCAAAAATGTACCGGTGGCCCCCATTTTTCATTATTTTCTAGCAACACCCCTGCTTTAATGTGCTAGCAATGAGCCATTCCTGCACACTTCACGAGAGAAGTTTTTTACCTTCACTCTGGTTTATTGCTAAGTTTGTGTTCATGCTGGAGGTCGGTAGAGCTTCAGTGAAAGAGAAGATGAGTCACATTAAACTGATTCTGTAAGTGTATGGATGTAAGTGGGCACTGAGACATGTGGACTGCATCTACACATGCGCGCACACACACACAAACACAGCGAGAGATCAAGCTGCATCTGGATAAAATGTGTGGCCGTCAAACAGAGGCCTGGCAGGGTGCAGGAAACGGCTGCATGGAGCATGTGAGTGTCTGCTCCCGGGCTCTCTTCCCCACACCTAGAGGCATCTTCGGTGGCCACACGGATGAATAATCGGTACTTTAAGCAAAAGGGTAAGCACAAACACGCCGTTTGTCACTTGAAGAGAAAACACACGGCCACTTAACTCTGGAGAATGACAGCAATTTCTAACATTTAAAGTGGAGGCAAATATGTGAGATGTCTTTCACGTCCCACTTTCAGTTCTAATGCTAATGCTAGGTTAGGGCTGGAAGTGATCCCAGCTAGAAAAATGTTTTCTGTCATTCTAGTAAACCCAGACTATTTGCTCTATAATTAGAGTGTGATGGTAGTCCTGACAGCTGGAGGGTGAAAAGTGAACAGATCTGAGAAATCACCCTCAGCAGACAACTTTTTCTATGAATTTATTAAAAAATACCTGAAGTTGAGGCCTGGATGATGTTACATTTAGAAAAAAAAAGATATAGCATTACTTCTCTCTCTTGAACTGCTGAAGCAACAGAATTTAAAACATATATTGGAAGTGCTGACTTTACTTTCAGCTGTTTGAGCCAAAAGCCTGAAAAATTGTGTTTCAGTGGCAGAAGGAAAAAACACTTTTCTTGTGTTACTGGAGCTTTCTCCATTTTCTTTCTCTGACACACACACACACACACACACACACACACACACACACACACACACACACACACACACACACACACACACACACACACACACACACACACACACACACACTTGCAAGAGTGAATAATAAAATAGCTGCCACATCCTTCTGCTCCCCGGTGCTCTTCCTGGTGGAAACAGGTCCTGATGCAATAAAAAAATAGATTTGTTTGTAAAAACAGAGCCGCACTCAGGATGAATAGATTTAAATCATCTGGTTGATTTAAACTTCAAATCTCAAGCTTTTAGAGGACCGAGAGAGAGAAAGCACCTTTTTCTTGCACCATTTCTGTTCATTTGGGGTGAGAGTGAGAAGTAGGTCAAATGACAGACACTTTTCAAGAGGGGGGGGGGGGGGGGGGGGCACACTTCAAAACACTTGGGACAAGCACTCAAAGGGGAATTCTGCTCTCACTTTGAGGCTGTCTGGATGGATTTAAGCAGCATTTGTTTTGTGTAACACCTTCCTGGTAAATGGGGGCCCTGGGGTGAGAAGACTCCTCTCATATTTTGCTTTAATATGAATATGTGGTGCTCAGTTAGGAATAAAAACATATTTAAAGATGGTCAGGTTTCTGTTAAATCTCCGACTACACTCTAAAACCAAGAGCCAGGTGTGAACCAACAAGAAGACACCTGTCTCAAATCCAGTGCATCCTGATGATAAACCCGCAGCACCAACCTCTTATATCCGTGCATCTATTCAATGTATGAACACAGCTGAGCCTGTCACACGTGCGCAGTCACTTCCCATGTGTGTAAAACTGAGAAGTTTCTGCACACAAATAAACACAACGGAAATCTACTTAACAGACATGGAGTTGGAACTCACCACAAGTCGTTTGTGTTGCTGAATTAAAAAGAAGAAAAAACACTTCAGGGAGATCCAAACTAAACTATTTAGTCTCTTCCTGTCAGATGGTGCTCTCTCCAAACGCAAAGCAGCCTGTTTTCTCTCTCCTGCGCCTTTGATGATATTGAAGAATCACAAAAGGATGACGCAGATGAGAGGATAGGAGAGCCGGACCCATCCACGCCGGACGCTCAAACCAAATGAAGGCTGCCCAGCACATCCATGAGTAAAACGAGCTACGGGCTGGCGACTCCCCATTAAAATCAATCCCAGATTTTCCCAAACCAAGTGTGCAAAGAGGGTGAGAGCGCGCGCCCGGGAGGAGGAGAAAGCGAGGGGAGGGGATGGAGAGATGTCTGGATATTTCTCAAGCTCCGAATGTTTGCTTGAGTTTCATCTCACCTGTGCTTTGGTGGACTAAGAAGCAAGCATCCTGCCTGAATGTAAAATAAAAGACCATCTTAACACATTGGCTAATGCTCACAACAAAAAGCCCTCCACCGCGCCTTTACGCAGTTATATTACACACAGCGCTGCGTTCACAGGCAGCCATATGGAGGTCGTAATGAGCGCACAAAGCTGAACCTGTTGAAGCGCGGAGGTCTTAGCGGGGCCCCGGGGCCCAGAGAAACAAGAGGCAGATGCCGAGTGTTGGAAGGTTTTAATCCAGTCAGGTTGGAATTAGTAGCGAACAGTAGTGCATGGCGCGTCATTGTCAAAATAACTAGTTTTATGTTTGAGGTGCTGCGGAGGATGGCTTGCTGTGTTTGTGTATGAGAGAGGCTCCTTTTGGATCCGTGGTGGCCTTGAATGCAAACGGAGCCACATCCAAAGCGCGTGATGCGTTAATGCGCTCTTATCAAAGGAGCGTGCGTAAATGCGCACCGATGACACTCTCGGGATTGACTAAAACGATTACTTAAAAAATGTGCGTTTGCATCAATCGTTTTATCATGAATTAAAGCAATAAATTTAGTCTTTGGAATCGTTTAAGTCGATTAATCGTCCGTAAAACGCATTTAAACCAGCAGTCAGCTCACCCTGCTGAGTGTTATTACAGGTGCGTCCTGCGTACCAGCCTCTCTCTATTCCATCAGGACCAGAACTAGTCTTTGCAGATCCACATTCTTCCGCCAGACCCGGCCGGACCTTTTTTTCTGAGAGGAGGGAGAACCCGAATTGCTCCGACTCAATCTGGCTCTGGGACGGAACCCAGCATTTTGATGAATTTATTACGCAAACTTATCACAAAACACTCGATTTTGGTTGGATTTGTGAGCAGACAGTTCAAACGGGCGCGTGACACTTCAGAGCGCACCTGCGGCCAAATATTGACGACAACGAGACAACGGAAAATGCTGGATGTGATGTAAAATAATGTGAAATTAAAATATGAAATGAGCGAGGTCTCAAAATAAATATCCATCCAATTTAGTTCACCTTAGTTATCATATTATAATATTTTATATGAAGTTGTTTGCTTTATACGATTTTTATAAACAAATAAAGTTGTTTTACAGATAAATAAATATATTTGTGACATGTGGAATTTCAAAATGCAAGAGTTATATTCCTGTGTTTGATTTACTGTCAAAGCGGCAAAACGGAATTAAATAAACACTGAAAAGGCAAACGGCCATAAAAAAGATTTAAAACTCGTTTTTATTTAATGAAAAGGCATCCACGTCCGATTGTAATATTATACGAACAAATTAAATAAAATGCGCAATTAATTTTAAAAGTCAAATAAACTCTTCTATAATCAGTGAATATTCTCCCAGACACGTGTGGGCAAAAGAAACCAGGACAGACCAGAGAGGATACACTTACTTTTTGTCAGATGAAGTCCAAGCGAGGAGCTGCCCCGGTCTTTGGCTCTGATTGGGTCTGATCTGGTCAAAGCCAGGGGCTTTCCACGTAGGGATCCCTGTGGCGCTCACCCGGAGAAAATGTCAGCCTCCAGCTTTATTCTCACTTTATTTTGGCACCCCTGTGATTGGACTCGGGGACTAGAGATGCTGGAGAAGGAAAGTCCCTAAATAATTACCAGTGGTTGTATGGCGCCCTCTTGCGGCTAAATGTATGTGACACTAAGTTTAAACTGGTCTGGCTTTCACTCAACCTTGGAGAAAAAATGGTGTTCATCAGAAGACGTTCATCCTCATAACGTTCATGTTAATCAAAATACATTTATTCATAACTGCAGGTAAACGTTTGTGGCAAGAAACACATTTCTCTGAGATTAACAGTGGCACCCCAGGCAAATTTTCATTGAGGGGTCCAGAGAAAATTCTGGGGTGGAACATCAAAGTGGTCCTTGTTGTGTCTCTGGGAGAATTTAGCTTGTGGCGTGTGCTTTGCATGATCCTTTATTCTTCCATCCATCCATCCATCCATCCATCCATTATCCAATGTCGGGTCGCAGGGGCAGCAGTCTAAGTTGAGAGGTCCAGACCTCCCTCTCCCCAGCCACTTGGGCCAGATCTTTCAGGGGAAAAATAAGGAGTTCCATGGCCAGGTGAGAAACAAAGTCCCTCCAATGTGTCCTGGGTCTCCTCCCATTTGGACGTGTCTGGAAAACCTCACCAGGGAGGTGTCCAGGAGGCATCCTAATCAGATGCCTGACCCACCTCAACTGGCTCCTCTCGATGTGGAGGAGCAGCGGATGACCGAATTTCTCACCCTATCTCTAAGGGAGAGCCCAGCCACCCTGCGGAGAAAACTCATTTCAGCCGCTTGTATCTGCGATCTCATTCTTACAGTCACTACCCAAAGCTCATGACCGTAGGTGATGGTAGGAATGTAGACTCAGCTCTCTCTTCACCACGACAGACCGGTACAACGCCCGCATCGCTGCATCCTTTATTTTATTTTCGTTAAAAACTAGATGCATCCAAAACGCTTACCTCTAATTTGAGAGACAGACATTTCGGAAGAAGACAGTTCAGTTTTTTGAAATATTATTTCAAAATATTAGAACAGTTTAATTTGTCCGTTGCTGTCTTCACATAAACATTCACATCTATAGAGATTTAAACATTTGTTTCAAAGTCCGTCAGCAGCAGCAACATGTAAACAATTAGAAAAATTCTGATTAAATAGTTAATTGTGTATTTTTATTGGGTTTTACATTTATTTTTTGTTTAAATAAAATGAACATTATGTGAACATTAATATGATTTCTTACATAAAACACTGGTCTGAATTTCTGTCCATCTGGATCATGACCAGGAAAATGGATTCAAACAGCCGATAAAAGCTTTTTCCACAAGGTGGCCCAACTCATCCTTAGAGACACGGGAGGAGCTTAAATCAGAAGCCCTGTTATTACTCAATAAAATCAGCTGAGGTGGTTCAAGTATCTGACAGTGATACCTCTCTATTGCCTTCCTCTTGAGGTTTTCTGGGTATGTCCCACTGGGAGGAGACTCACAATTTACTGTAGAGATCATATGTCCTCTCTGGCCCAGGGACTCCATATTCCTTCAGTGGAACATGGGAAGAGAGGCTGTCTGGGCTTCCCTCCTGGACCTGGCAACCCTGCATCCTGACCTTGAAGATGGATGGATGGATGGATGGATGGATGGTGGGCTTTTGGATAAACAGACGAACCTTGAACAAATGAAGCTGTAAATCATGCAGCAGACAGAGAGACAGCTACACTAAAATGCCACAGTTTGATCTGTTAGGGAGTTATTTGTCGGTGTTCATTCTTTTTTTCTTCTTCTCTGTACTCAGCATGGACGTAATTTTGGGGGGGGGACAGGGGGGACATGTCCCCCCCACTTTTTCCAAAGTCAAGTTTTGACCCCTGCACTTTTTACCATCCAAAAACAATATTACACTATATTAAATTGACACTGGTTGAGCTCTAGCACCAAGTGGAAAACAACCATTTGAGTTGAAGCCTGTTCCCATTAGAGCATATTGTAAAGATCCCCCCCCCCCCCCCCCCACACACACACACACACACACTCCCTGTGTCCCCCCCACTTCTAAAGCGAAAATGACGTCCATGGTACTCAGTGATGTGAAAATCACATGTGAGATTTAGGGTCAGCTAAACACAGATGCAATCATCATGCTGTACAGGTCTCGTTTCTCACAAAGCTTTCAATCACTTTATGACCAAGACTTCTATCATTTCCCTCAGGTCTGATCAAATACTTTGGAAGGATTTGTTACAAGATAAAATATGGAGAAGTAAGAAGCAGCTCAAAAACATTTGAAAAGGATCAAAATAACAAAACACTTTGGTCCAACTGAATTCACCACTAAAAACACTTACACAGAAGATGAACGGGGTTTGGAGAAACAAAGGGCACAAGAAATCTTAAAGGTGCAATATGTAAGAAAGATGTAAGAATGACATCATGTGGTCAGTTGTGGTTACTGCAGCCCATTTTCTTTTAAAGCAAAGTGCACTTCTTCACTGCCATTCTGTGAGTTTCACGACTGTTGCCAGTTACGAATTAGCACCAGAGTAACAAGCAAAAACTCATTAAAAGAAGTAAAACTGTGTGATTGACCCATTATTCATTTCACACACACGTTTCACTGTAATATAGAGTTGTTGGTCATTGAAAAAGCAGCTTGACATACTTTTTGAGTCAACTATTTGCTTCCAATTAACCATTAGCATTGCTAGCTCCTTGCTAATCTCTAGTCTGCTTCAACTGATATTAAAGTAAAAAAAAATACTGTGACTTCTTAGGGTTACAAGGAAATAACTTCTGGGTCGCTCCTGTTTACTGGCTTCGGTTCTTTAAAACTCTCTGAAGCGTTTAGCCTGCCGGTGTCAAATTACAAAGGCTGGCGCTGCAGCATTAACTGTTAGTGTTTAATTTTTTTTAAAGGAGTAAAACTTCTTGACATTTAGTCATCGTCTTGCTCACAACTCCTCCTTGTCTTCAGACCCGAGTACCCAGAGAAAACATGATTATACTAGCTGTGTAAACAACCTGTCTGTGTGCTGCACTCTGAGCAAAGAGAGCTATCAGTAGCTCTTCTTCCAGTGTTATTGACCCATCCATCAACATGACAGCAGACAACTGGAGGTGGTCTCCTCTCAGCTCTCAGCCATGACTCAAGCACAGAGTTTGTAAATGAGTATACCCCAAGGCTGCAGCAAGGAATCAGCAGTAACCCAAGCTGCTGTCTTGAAGACTCAGAGGATGTGTGTGTGTTGATTTGATGTGGGACTGTATTTGGGTTAGCTGGAGCAGAGACCATACCAATACAATGGTGGGAAATGTGCTTTCCCACGCCGTGTGTGTACAGTGCATGTGTGATTAGCTCACTGAGGGCAAAGTAACCACCTGAAAGTAAGCATGCATGCTTTTGCATACGTATACGCATGTCTGTGCATTAAGAAGGGGCTTCAGGTGCCTCTCTGGTGGTATTTAGACCCTTCATTTGTGTGGAATCCAGCGTCATTATCACAAAGTGTTGCCAGCTGGAAGCGTTTGGGAGTTCCCATTTGAACTCGATGTGTGTTCTGAAGATGCAGAGAAACTGAGCGAGTCAAAACTCTCTAATGAAAGCTCACATTCTGGTTCTAATGCCACCCGATATTCATGAGCAGCAGAATCTGGCACTGTCTTGCTGATTAGCTAATAAATTATGTGACCGCAACAATGCCACCCAAGGCCATGGGGAGCCGTGTTTTGAATTAGTTCTAATCCACCAGCCTGGAAGAGTTTGATTCAAAATCCCTGACATGAATTATTTTTCAACTGAAGGAAATCTTTAAATATTAGTGTTTCCTTCAGGTCTGTTTGTGCTAACCAGCATCAAACGACAGCTTGATTTGATTAGTGGGCAATCAATTTGCACCAGGATTCATTGAAAGCTGATTCAAATGAAAGTAATCCTCGTTTACAGCTAACCTCTATGTCAAAATTGGCAACACTTGAGATGTGTTACATTTTTATAGTGGCAGCACAATTTTCTGAACTATTTAGGTTTGTCAGTCTGTGTATCAGTGAGTTTTAACCTGTCCTCAACTTTTATTGATGCATAATATGGTTCCAATCACTTTTCTGCACCAATAGGCTCTTGTCATTCTTCAATAGTTGTGGTTTTCATTCTCAAGCTTGTTAGCTTTGGGTGGTAACTTTAGTTTGGGAAGCTGCAGGTCCTGATGGCATCAGCCCCAGACTGCTCAAAGACTCTGCTGACCAGCCTGGTCATTCCAGGATTATTCCGCTATTATTATTCCATTCACTAAGGTGATCAAAAGTTCCTTTTTCCAGACATGTATGCTTTCACGGTCTGCCCCTGGAATCTGCGGAGCATTTATAGATCGATGAAAATGTTCGCGTTTCATCCTATTTAGCAGATGAATATGGTAGAATCAAAACTAACTGGTCCGATGTATGGAATACCACAGCGTTTAACCGTTCTTATCACGTCTTCCCCAGGCTCTGCAGCTGTTTACAATATGTCAAAGCGCAGGTGCACCGTGCAGCTTAGGGATGAGCTGGTTGCAGCAAATGTGCGGTGGAGGCACGCTGCTCAAAGCTCTCAGTGTAAAACATAGAGCCAAAGATCCCGTTGGCCACACAGACACAAAAACACTATGAAAACTGAGAAAAGTGAGAGATCGATCAAATTGAAAGATAAACTATAGAGTATGTATATGTTTAGTGTATTTGTAAAGTAAATGTTTTTAATTTGTATTACTAAAATGAAACAAATATTTCAAGAATATATTTTTAGATTTTGTGTATCTTTTCATTCAGTAGGACTTAGATAAAGTTATTAAATATTACAGAGTTATTCTCTAATAGCCTACAAACATTTCTATGATTTATTAAAGAGATTTCAGTCATTTTGATACTTGACCTGTGAAAGCTGATTTCAAGTTTGTTATTTTTTCTAGCCATATTTACAACGAAAATTCAAATATATTAAAATCAATATGGAACTATTTGGATTTTAGTAGCTTTCATGTTATGTGATTTAATAAAATTTTAATTTGACATTTATGTTCTCTCTCTTTGTTGTGAAAAAGTTAGATATGCTTTAGTACGTAAAATTAATGCTTTGCATCCGTCCACACGTGTAGCTGTTGGTCAGCTAATAGCCGTGTCATTTCAGCACATGTTGCTTCAACTGTTAACGATCTACTTTTAAATCTTTATTCTGAATTGCTTATTCCGTTTTAGGCCACAGTCGTGTTATTGAAATGAAAACAAAAAGAAAGGATGCTTATGGAGATGTACAAAATTGGCAAGATATTATTGTTGATCAATATCCTCCAGCTCCGTTCTAATGACAATATCCCATCTGTGTGTGTGTTGCTGTCCAACTGTCAGCAGAACAGGTCAGTTGAAATGGCAGAGAAACGAAAAACGGCAGACATCAGGTCGTCTTTTAATGCTCCAGAACGTCAAGTAAGTAGAAACTTGCATTTTGATAAAGACATCTATAAGAAAGAAATGAAATGCCTATTAAATTGTTTCTAAATGGTTTCATTAGGCAAATCCAGTCACTTGAGCACAGGCAGCCAGAGCCTGTCAGACACAGGCACAGAGTCTCATGTCAGTCTCTTATAAGGACATACAGTGTTGTATGTAGAGAGCATTTTTTTTCTTGTGTCCCCCCCCCAAAAAAAAATTACTCTCTGAAGTTTTATTGTTTATTGTCCCCCCCAAAATTGAAATGGGATTTCCGCCCTTGCATATTCATATACATATACGCATACATATACATACTGTATACATATACATAGACATACATTTTATAGCAATGTTAACAATGTTTTGAGTTTCTGAAACCTGTAAAGTTATTTTTTTGTTAATTACTGTTTGAAGTAAATGATTATAGAGCTTTCATGGATGTTTTTTTTTTTATTTTCTCAGTGGAGTTTCCTGTTTTAGTTGTTTCCCTGCGTGAACACACCTTAATTAGTAGGTGATTTACAAGTTTCTGCTCAAGTGGTGAATCAAGTGTGTTGGAGCAGGGAAACAACTAAAACATGCGGGATAGTGGCCCTCGGGATAGGGAGTTGTCTACCCCTGCTCTGAGTGAGATCTGGTCCAGATAACACAATGATCTGACCACTAGATGACAGTGTTAGTCTAATTTGGTATTTTTCTCCACCTGCTACCAGTACATTGATAATTATGGCTAACTGGTGCATGGCCCCTCAGCTTCATTCAGAGTATATGCATCTGCACAGCGATTCTCAAGATTAAATTTAACAATAAAAGCTCAAATTTAGCTGAATATCAATTAAACAGATGTTTTGAGCATCTTTTTGTTGTTAATTTTTGGATGGGGGTTCATTCTCAAGCTTGAATGTGGCCTCTGGTCAGTATGGCGTTGATGTTTTCTGTTTGGTTCAGGTCTCAGGTGTCGTTAGAGAAAAAGTATTCTTTGTCTAGCTCAGTGGTCAGCTTACCAGTCATTTCCTTTCACATAGAGGTATTCACTCTTAGTGTGGTTTGTACAAGCTGCTCAGAGAGGTGCAGGTCAGTAATTAAAAGGCAATTCAAAACCAGCCTTTTAACTGCTAAAACATTATTTTTTCTCACCACTTGGATTGTATTTATGAAGTATAGTTGCTTCATTTTCTAAAGATTTACAACAATCTTTTAAATGTTTAATTCAAGTAGCAATGAGTTCTGAATTTCCTATACAATGGATTAGATGTTTTAAGTTTCATTTCACAATACACAAGGATGTAGTATACGTTTATTTACGTGATGTATTGAGGCATATTATGAGTAGTTAACTTGGCAGTTATCCAACATCTTCATTGTCGGATTGTAAAAGAGACTAAATGCTCTGTGAGTTCATTAACTTCACAATTGTTTCTTTGGGGTCAACCCTTAAAAAGCACCCATGTTTTTCTTTTTGCAATCAGAACCACACAAGATCACCAACCTGCCACTCTTGGGTTCCAACCACTGCAAGTGTATCGTTTCCCTTATTGGTGGCTCATTTTAATAGGATTCATTAAAAGTGTTTTTCGAGACATCATCTTTATGCAAAGCGCCTCAATTCAGTCCATCTCCAATGCCAGAGAGGGAAAAGGGGGCACCCCTTCCTCCTCTAGAGGCAAGAAGCCATTGACACCAATAAATCCCCCTCTTTCACTTCTTCCCCAATGTGTTGGGGTTATGTCAGGAATGTCCTGGGTCCTATTGTCTCCTGGCGCTCTGTTTTTGGTAACCCATCACCAGGCATTCTCCACTGCCTCCTCTCTACCTCTTACACACTACACATGATCTCACACACACACGCATGTTGTCCAGTCCCTATAGACCGAGTGTCCCCTGGCCCCCTCACTCTGAATAGACCACCTTGGCACAATACATCAGACAAGCAGGCGTCAGGATGTCAGGTTCAACAGCCCAAGTGGTACATCACAGCCTGGGGGGGTGGAGGGGTGGTGGTGGATCCAACCAATTATTTTCACCTGTTTGTTTTGTAGGATTAGCATATGTATGTATTTTGGGTTCTTTTAAAGCTTAATATACCGCACAGCACTTTGACCAATAAGATGTGAATTTCTATATAAATATGGAAATTCAGTCTGATTGGTCTTTGAATGTTTAACCAGAAGATTTAGAATTTTTTGTTTATTCAGGGATTGTAAGACACTTCGTAGTAATTCAAGAAAAGAGTCAAGTTTATAAAAAGTAAGACATTTATTTTCTAAACATGACAACTTTATGTGATGAATGAATCTAAGTGGATGGAATGTGAGGTGTGATGATGTGTGAATGTGATGTTATCAGAACCTCTCGTATCTGAAGAAACTGAGTCCTGAGTGGGAGTGAATTTAGTCTGCTTTAAACTATAAGTTGATGGTTTATAAAACCACATCAGACGCAATCTGTCGAGTCTACGTACCAGCTCGAAGACCCCCGTGGTAGATCCGGAATGTCAGGAGGTCCGTAGACCCCAAAGGTACCGAAGTCCATAGAAGCAACCGCAGTGCCACTAAACCAGTCTTGGCATGTCCCCAGGTCACAACAGGTAGTTATTTGTGTCTTTGGACTCTTAAGGAGTCAAAGTGGGTTCAGCTTTATTCTGAAGGAACCGTTTGCGGTCAGCTGTAGCGTGCAACAGGTTTTTGACAGCTTGTCAAAAGATTCTCTGGGCGAAAGAGGTTTTGCTCCGGATGGCCGGTCCGAAAGCTTTCTCAAGAACTGACTCACGGTGAAGTGAGCTCTGTTTTACAGTTTTTCTCAATTGCAAAACACTAAAATCCATCGACTGAAGAAAGTTCTCAGTTGCTTGAACTCATTAAGCTAACTGTTGAGTCTGTTGTCAAAACCTTAAACAATTTCACACGGTTTAGCAAAACGCTAAACACATTCTCATTCTTAAACCACATTCTGCACTCTAATGTACACGTCATTCATAACGGTAAGCACAAGTGGCACACATTTACCCATAACAAGAGCACAAATGTCATTGATTGAACACAATCAGTCAAAATAGATTTCACTTGTTTCAAATGATGTGACAACCAATATAAGCAAGTTCAGAGAGCAAACAGGTTGTTGAAGGTGGGAATGAGAAAGTGTAACAGTGGATAGAAGAATTCATGTGAGAGGACAAGGACCGGTGCGTATGCGAGGTGGCGGATGAGGAGGAGGGCAAGAAAGAGAAAGAGGAGGATGAAGATGAAGAGGAAGAGCAAGACAAAGAGTGGAAATATCCAATGAAATCTGAGCAACAATCATAGACCATGTTGTTGTCCATGGGCTGACAATGAGGGAAGCAGGACTTTGAGTGCAACCCAATTTGAGCCTCAGGAGGGAAAATATTGCATGTTATGTTGATGAAGTGCTGTGGCCTGACCCAGCCCACAGACAAGAAGAAGCCCATTGATAACATGTTTAGTCCTTTCATGTTTTTCATTTCATGTTTTTTTCACTGTCATTGAACACTGTAGTACAATGGACTGCAGGCTGTATATTCAGTTCAATTCAATTCACTTCAAAAATACTTTGATCCCAGAGGGAAATTGATTGCAGTAGTAGCTCAGAATAATAATAATAATCAAGTCATCAAAGAGTTATTGTATATGTATATATATGTATGGTAAAATAAACAAATTGTATGACCCTGACCATTGTGCTTTCTATTTTTTGGTGTATTGTTTACTGAATGCTTGATGGTGTATGTAATGTTGAGTAATTTGTTTATGATTTGATAATAGTGTTTGATTTTGAACACAGCTAAAACTGTTTTGAGGCGAAAGTTTGATTTTGAAAGAGGAATGAGAGGTTTTGTAAATCGTGCTGGAAGCTGACGTTTTGTGTTTAATGTTTTGAGAAAAGGAAGCAAGGTTTCAGGAATTGTGCTTTAGCAATTGAGAAAAACTGTAATAATCATCATATTTTGATTTACTAACAAATCCAACTTTGACATGTAAAAAGGGTTTTACCAACAAACCTCAGAAAACATGCCTTGCGTCAGATACAGGAGTTCTGATTTGTGGAACAGAAAGCAATGTGCCATGATATTAGTTTAACCATGTCATTGTCACGTGTCTGAGTGTGTGAGCTGTCAGGAGATAGTGATTCACTTGTTGAATCTAACTTTACTGATCATAACATAATAATATTAATTTCAACCTCAGTAATTTAAGCAAAAATTAATCAAAACATTATTATTTTTCAACCATTATTGTTCGTTCAACCCTATGATAATATACTCATCTTGTTCATTATATGAATTGATTATTTAAGTTCATCCCACTTGTTCTGTGAAGCAAAGCAATCTTAGATAAGAGGGAGCTCACGAAGGACGTTGGGCAAGCACAGTATCTTTCTTGCAGATTGAAGCCCCAGTTAAGTCATATGTCTCCATGTGACCCAAGAGGTCGACCTGTCGATGGAAAAACAGACCATTTCCGGAGGCTACAGTTTCCAGTCTTTTTCTTTTTGGACAAATTAAATAAAATGATGGCCTACGTGTTTTTGATAGTGTAGCGGAATATAGTTGGTATATTCTTACACTTTTATTAAGGTCCAGAGATATCACTGATCCAAACCTGAGCTGGATCATTAATCTTTGGATCGGGCCCTTAGAATAAAAAAGAGGTTGTTTTTACTACAGGGAATTTTATTCAAACACCTTGTATTGAATTAGAGACAAGAAGAGAGCGAGAGAGATGGGACGTTTAAGAATATTTATTTTATAATTATTTGAAACAATCACCAGGACTAACTCTCTAATGATGCTGAAGTGTTGGTGTGTGTGTGTCAGTTCAGAATCTCCATCTGGTGGAGGCGAGTCTGAGTGCAAGATGTTGTTTTGTCTAACTGACCGACGATGGACTTCAGGAGGAAGACATGAGACGCTATCTATGCCGATCTACGTACCGTGCGGAGACTCCCGTGTTAGATCCGGATGCCAGGTTCTCGGACCCTCCTTGGTGCTGGAACTGGTGAAACAGCGCCGGCAGCATGACAAACCAGTCTGTGGATCATCTCCCGGTACAACGGCAGGTTTTCAGCGTCACGTAGAGACCCCCCTTTTTGGGTCAGAGAGTTCAGCTTTTATTCTGAAGGAACCGTCGTCTTGTTGATAAAACGACAGAATTTTCCAGCTTGACAGTTCTCAGCTTAAAAGTAGAAAATACAGCTGGCCAGTCTGTACTTCACTTAGCGAGGATGGACATCAGATGGATTTGAGATCTGGTTGAGTACTTGGTTAGAACTGCGTTGGAACTGCGTTGGAACTAGCGTCTGAGCGTGCGTTGAACTCCGTTGTAACTGAATTAAAATGGCGTTGTTCTGTTTTATTAAGCTTAGATGTTTATGACTCTTAGCGAATCGGAGTGGACAGATTAACTAAACACCACAGAACTCTGCCACGCATCAGAAAGGAAGTTTTGATTGGATGAGTGAACAATGTGTCATGTGTTTACCTTATGTGGATCAGGATGTCTAGATCAGTTAGCCCAAAGTCCTGTTATTCATTAAACACATAAATCATAACATTGTGATTTCACAGATTGGTCACCTGATTATTATTGACCAACAGTTGTTTTGATTAGGTTTATTAGAAATAAAGTTCTTTGATTAACTAATGAAAAGCGTTCTTCGTCCTTCTTCTGTCTTCTTTGCTGGAATGTAAACATCAGAAGCAAGCGCACGACCTTGGCAATTTATGCACACTGTCACTGTGTCAAAGGGCAGCTGTTAAGGGCAGAAATGGCATATTCATAACGCTACAATAGTTTTTCTGTCACTTCAGTGGGACCCATTCATAAGGCTTTTTCAAAGTCATTATTTAACACCTTGGTCTAACAAGTGTTATCATCAGGTCAATCTAAATATAGTTCTGAATTATTTTTATTAAGAGACTTTTAACTATGTATTACCATGAAAGCAAATTTAAAGTTGATGGTGTATTTCTATATCGTCTTGCATTCAGACATGTCTCATTTACACAGTTTTAATTAAACCAACCAATAATCAGGGAAAAGAGAAAAAAAAGATCCGGTCCTAATATCAAGAGTGGGTCCAAGAAAGAAACATTTTAAATGAGCATAGAGCTCCAAAGTGACACCTGGCCCCACATCCATTGACACCGCAGCAGACCATGATGATTTACAAAGACAGTACTTTGTTTGGCCAAAGCCAATCAAAGAGAAATAAAGAATAAAATGAGTTTTTTGTTGTGGACGAAATCAACAATAATTTCTCAATGGCATTAAATTGATGTCTAGCTGCAAGAGAGCCAACATGCCGGCATAATGCCCAGGTTCTTGACAATTACGCACCAACATAGCTATATCACCCCTGTCCTGGAACATCTTCACTGGCTCCCTAATTTAAGCTATTGACTTTTGTCTTTAAAGCACTCAACAACCTGGCACCTCCCAATCTCTCTGACCTGCTCACTCTCTATGTACCCACGTGCACGTTGAGGTCGGCTGCCCCCCTGCTGCTTTGCACTCTCTGGATGCGTTACAAATCACGGGGTGAACGAGCATTCGCACATGCTGCCCCAAAGCTGTGGAACTCTCTATTATAGTTCGACAGGCTCCATCACTGGCGGTTTGAAAATCTTGTTTAAAGACCTACTTTTACAACTTGACTTTTAAACAGTGACTTGTTTTAATATTTTATAGTATTATTGTTTTAATGTGTTCTTAGTATCCTTTGTGTTTTCTTTGCTTTTATTGATCAGTATTTTTATCCTGTTTTTTGTTGCTTTGATTAGTTGTGATTTGGTCCAGCCTTTGCAGCACTTTGGGCAGCTCCCATGCTGCATTTTATTGTGCTATATAAATAAACTTTGGTATGGTATGGTATGGTATGGTATGGCATGGTATGGTATGTTTTTCAGTCCAGCAATCAGGTCTGTTCTTTTCCTTTGTAATATTTTCTAAATTTTATCTAAATATGTGTTGAATAAAAATAACACAAAGCACATAACACTACAATTGAGCACTTAAAAATAATGTTTAATTCAAACTATTAACCTAACAGGATCAGGTTCTATTATTGCTGTAAGCTGTGTCTGGGACACATCAGTTATGTAGGGCTGGAAAGGAATTCACACATGGTTTCAATGCAAAATGTTTGGTAATTTTCAAAATAAAAGTTTATTGCAGCAATGTGATTTCATATCTATGTAGATTACATCTATACGTGTGACCGCATGTCTTATTTATTCCCTGCATTGTTCAAGAAGTCCAACTATGTGTTTTTCATGGCTTTAATCCAGGCAGTGGAGAAGAACAACATCATATATGACATCAAATAGCAAGATCAAACGTAATTTCCTTCTTTTTGGGTAATTGGCAGCTGGCATCAACAAACTGTAACCTTTGATCAGTTTCAAAGGGTTATGTGATCTTGCGAGTCAAGCGAGGAGCACGACAGAGAAGCTGCACCGCGGCTGAGATTCTCCCAGGGTGTACTGGCATGTAACAAAGCTAGTAAGTAAACCATCAAACAACACTGGTCAAGATACTCTAAAGTTGCAAGTGTGGTGATCTGGCCACGGTGTGCGGCATGGTCTGACTGGCATTTCATTAACCCTGTAAAGGGTCAATTTAGCACACACTGGCTCAAGAAAATTATTTACAATATGAAAAAGTTGCATAGTAGGCCTTTAATTCTGGTTTTCAGATTGAGCTGGTCTTTCCTGTTGCTCAGCTTTGGACATAGATTATGTGGCGTCCTTCATTGTTTTTATTCAAAGTAAGTGCAGCAGCAGTGTATCTATTAGTTTTGTTGAAGTTTGAAATGTGTATTTTTCCTTTTTCTTTACAATTTCAAGTAGGTGTAGTTAACATTTATTTTACTGTTGAAAGTTAAAAATTGAAAATTTGAGAGTTAAAATTATTGCATCAGAAGAAATTATAAATATATAAATATACATAAATATATAAATATATAAATATATAAATATATATATATATATATTTAACTGACTAAAATAAGATAAAATTTTAACCAAATTGGATAACTAATTGTGACTAGAATTAAAAATAATTTTAGTCAAAAGATTAAGACAAAAACTGAATAAAAATGTCTTGTAAAAATTAGCACTGGTCTCTACTAGGAATGAATGCCATTGAAGTAATTAAAAATAGCTCTGGTGCATCTATTTGAGGATGAAGAAGCCAACAGGAGGAGAAGGTATCAGAACAAAACATGAGTTTGAGTCTTATTTCCTGATTTATGGACATCTCCCCTCTGATTGGCTAAGAGCAACACGATTCAACCACTGGCTCTTTTTGCTTTGTAACATAGATGTTTTATCTCCACAAATAACACAAACCTGAAGGAGTTCTGCAATGTGGTGGAGTTGCTAATGCTAAAAGTTAGCTTAAACTAGTCGAAACATTCTCTGCTGTTTCCTGGGCGGTAAATCAACAACGGCCTTCCCTGTCACGAGTCAAGTTGAGCAAATCCATGAACGATAAAGGTGGAATATGGAACCCGAACACACCAAAGCGACATCTAGTGGTGGAGGTTGTAGTTGCAGCAACAGAACAAGGTTCCCAGCTGCAGCTGATATTTGATTTTTTTTTATTAGAGTCCATCTGTTGTAGACTTCACTTAAACTCACTCTGATTTTAGATCTTTTATGTTTCCTCCTCTTCTGGGCTCAGAAACAGCCGCTTGACTTGTCTTTCAACTTTTTCATGTTAGTATATTTTTGTAACAAAAAATATAGCTTTTAAAGAAATACTGTACCTTCATCCTGCACACCTCTAAATGCCTTGTGGAAGTATTATTTCTTTAAATATAGCTTTTTAATCATTTTCAAAAATTTTAAGTAAAAATATGTTTTTTCTGTGAACCTGCTCCTTAAAGCTTCTTTTCGGAGTATTTATCTTTTCCGATGGCACCATCTAGTGGCTGACAAGCATATCACACAAAAGTCTGTTGCTTTGTTTTTTCAAGAAGGGGACTTCACGTTTCTGTTTATAAATGTGCTTCTGTAGCTGACAAACAGCTAAAACACACTGTTTTATGAGTATTGTTCTCATGTCATGTTGTGTTCTCATATATTTATATTTTAGAGACTTACTTGTCTGTGAAAAAGTCATCAGCTCTGCATCAGCCGAGGTATTCCTTAAATTTGAAGCAAATAAGCAGTAGTCTAACGCCATTGGTTAGTTCTGGTCGGCGCTCATTTTCCTTTTGCATGGAGTTCTGCGGGGCAAGGGGCGTGCATAGCAAAATAAATAAATAAATAAATGACGAATCACTTACATTATGTCACAGTTCATGATAAGACAATCACTTTTATGGATTTCTGACAAATCATACATAATTTCTGAATGGGGAAAACTCCGGAAAGCAGCTTTAATGAACAAGGACAAGTTTGTGAATGGGATAAACACAGTTTAATGGTAACCCAGTATAAACATTACAAACGGGGCCTTCAAAACCATTTGTATTATTGAATATATTCTCCACCTACCACCCAAAGTTTAAAACATTACATCTGGACTCTATTGTTATCCCCATCTGTTTATTTCAGGTGCACCATTTTAACATCACACTCTCTTTCTTTCACACAAAACACTGATTTTCAGGAATATTTGTGTCACAGCAGAACACACACTACCATTCAAGACATTTTGCATTCATTTCTTGCAAGCACTTAAGGAATTAATTCACTCTCATAGCAAACATACGGTCCCATGGCTTATAGCTTCATGTCCACCCAATCCAGGAGGCAGCATCACATTCTGATGCTGCTCCCTCATCATGTCACCTGGCTGCATTAGAGCTCACATCGCTGCCAAGCCCTCAAATTCCAGAAGTGTGATTTGTTGTTTGGCAGGGGGTGATGCATGTTTTCTGCATGTGTGGGTGAATGTTTGGAAGTTCGAAGGAGTAGGTGGGTTGTACACATGTTGCAAAGTGAGGCGCCACTGCGGCCTAAAAAACTATTAGGCTCTGTAAATACACACTGTGGCGAAAGTAAACATTCTCAGCATGCCATCTCTGTGCACAGAGGGGTACTGGGAGACAGCAACTGGGCAGACTGTGAGGGGGAGGTGTGTGTGTGTGTGTGTGTGTGTGTGTGTGTGTTTTGTGTGTATGTGAGATTGCAGAGGTGTGGATGTTAGGAACATAGCATCAGTGAAGTGAGTTGAGATGGATATAGAAATTATAAATTTGTTTAAGGTAAAAATATTTTTAAAAAGAAGTTAAAGCTGCATGTTAAATATAGCTGATGTCACCATCATGACCAGCTGACCAACCACAGTGTGTGTATTTGTTTTAAGAAGGAAACTAATTGGAAAGCATTGAATTAAAAACAAATTTAACCAAGGAAATAAATGTAACCTATTTTCTATATTAAATAATGTTGTGTTGTCTTATGTCACATTTGGTTAAATCAAATACTTTGTACGGTGTTGTCACATTGTATAATATTGTGCATATACTGTTTAACATTGTGCCATTTTGTGTCAACAAACAAAAAGTCTGTAAATGATCAAAGATCATTTTCTGTCTGAAACGGGGGAAAGCAAATACTTCTCAGGTTTTATCTATTTAATCAGGTGCAATATTTAATCTTTACTTTAAAATCTGCCAAACCTAAAAGGTATTCATTCAGTATCCAAATGATATTAGTTTAAATTGTTACTATCCGGTTATTCCATGTATTGATTTAAAGTGATATATAATATATTGTATGGTATTGTAATGCACTGCATGAAATAGTGTCATTAGAGCAGATATCCTTATTTATTATTTTCATATAGCATATTATTGTATTATATCCTATTTTTACTACACATTTATAAATGTGTTAACTGTCAAACAATAAAATTTTATATCAAATAAAATAAAATAAACCTTTTCAGATCAATGTCAATGTTCATTTTAAAGGGTACGTACAATGTTATTCAGACCTCACCTTTTGTGCTGCCATATTGGTCTGTACTGCTTCTATAAACAGTCCAAATATGAGAAGAAAATTTATTTATTTTATGTCAGGGTTGGTTTTAGAAATAATCTGCCTAAAATGAGCCATTTTAAAATGTCCCAGTTTGTGACAAATCGGTAAATTAGAATTGAACCACCCGGCGCCAACATGCATCACACACTGTGCATAGGGCACCAAGTGGCAAGGAGGGCACCACCCAATGTGCCATCACAGTGAATCTGCTAGCCGCCACCCCTCGACGACAAAATTCACGTCATGGCCAGCACAAGGCGCATGCATAACACTTGTGTTTTAGTTGAACCAATGTATAAAGTTTGGTGGTTTAGTGTCACTCTGTTTCGCCGTGTCCTAATGGTGGTCCTGGTTCGAGTCCCTGTGTTGGTAATTACTTACTTTATTCTTTCTTTAACTACATTTTATATCAGTAGAATGTTTTATTGGTAAACTGTTTAGAATATCAGGACTTATTAAATTATTGACGATTTTTTTTTTGCCAACTAAAGCAGCTTTGATATACCGTAAATCCTCTAATACAGGCCCGGGCCTGTATTTGACTCAAGCTCATCAAGCTCCAAGCCTTTATTTGAAGGAGGACCAGAATTAGAGGCAGGCCTCTATTTCTATTTGAGCAAAATGAACTAATGGTTCGCTGGAGTTTTTGACAATTAAAATTGTGCTCACATTTTCAAAGTTAAACACATTTCTTTTAACAACGGTAGTTTCTGCTTCAGCCCTCTCCCCCCTCCCCCTGCACAGCGGCCGCAAACTCACTGATGCGCCTGCAGCCTCTCGGAGTTCCTGCTGCTCTAAACATTAAAATAATTATTTCATTTTCTTTTCCTCACTTCTGATTACCTTCAGTGGTGTCTGTTTGTTGCAACCACCAGGTACAAAAACTAACTTGTTTTTATTTGACTGTTTTTCTGTCCTGCCTGTTTATTATCTTCCTGCATCTCCTCTCAATCCTAAAGAGAAACTGCTACCTGGCTTCATATGTATTCACCTTATGAGTTACCTTTGAACTGCAGTTGTAAAAGATCTACCGACCGCAAAAACAGCGGAGTGCTCGCTGCTTGGCGGCCGCATCAGTGATCGGTGCGTCACCGAAGGACAAGGTGATGCGCCCCGCTCTGCAGCGAAACGCATCGGGCGCAAATAAAAGACAGAAAACATTAAAGGAAATGAGCCGACATGAACGATCGTGTGTTAAATTAGTTTTTGAGGTGGCGACACCTGATTTGATAATGTTACTGTGGCCGTGCTCAGGACGCAGATCTACCGACCGCAAAAACAGCGGAGTGCTCGCTGCTTGCCGGCCGCATCAGTGATTGGTGCGTCACCGGAGGACAAGGTGATGCGCCCCGCTCCGCAGCGAAACGCATCAGGCGCAAATAAAAGACAGAAAACATTAAAGGAAATGAGCCGACATGAACGATCGCGTGTCAGTACCGACGCTCTGGCACAGAGCGTTGCCCCCCCGGGCGCAGGAGCTTGTCACCTGCTGACAGCAGGCTGCTGTCTTTTCCGAGGGCTGCATCTTGCCGGTCATTATCACGTGACAGCGACTAGTCGATGACAGGCATAAAAAGTCACTATAGTGAAGTCGACTAGTTCATACAACCCCTATTGCTCCCCAGTGTTCTGCAGTATAATCAGCACGTTCTCTTTGAACTTGATATCAAAATTTCGCCGCCTCTTTGTCTCCGCACCTGCCAAATTGCGGTCTGTCACTGGCAAATCAAAAGTGAGACGGATGACACAACCGCCCCCCCTGTGGTAATTGCTTGTTACCACATTCCACCTGGCCACAATAAAATACCGGCCGTTATTCACCTCCGTCGACTCCGACACCGGCCAAAATATGATACCAATATTAGAGGATTTACAGTATATTTTTTTACTTTTTGTTTTATTGATTACTTTCTGCATTCTGTATTTTCTGCCTCTAAATATCTTTGAATCTGGTCATTTCCAAGCAGTAGTTAGTTGCACTGCTCTATACAGGACACAGAAGTTCCAATGTTCTACTCTGCTCACCTCACATAGACTCACATGGGCTAAATAAACAAAGAAAGTATGTATAAAAAAGATAAATAGTTAAGCAATAAAGGGTTAAAACATAAAACTGCTGAGACCGGGATTTGAACTGATATCAGGACATGGCAAAACAGAGTGAAAGGCAGGTGCTCTACCCACCAAACCTAACAAAAGAGAATGATTACCGTACCTAGATGAAGGTTCTCAGTCATCCAGGTCATTGAAATCCAAAGGGTTCAATTTTATTGATCTATTTGATTTATTTACTTATATTTCTAGAGGATGAAACCCCTTGAGATGCATCATCTCATTTTCAAGGGGGTCCTCCTTTGAAACACTGAAACAATAAGAGATAGCAAGACTATCAGTGGCATACGCCAAAACGAACTAATACAAACAGACCAAATAAATTAAATGAGAAAAAAATCTAATAAAAAAACACCTCGCTTTGACAACATGATTATGTGACATCAAATGCCAAACTCAAAAACAATTCAATAAGATGCAATATGTGAAAAGAATTACATTTTTGAATCGTCGAAAATAAGTAATCATTCGTATCTCCAGAGGGAGTCTGTTCCAATCTACTGGGGCTTTGACACAAAAGCAGTTCTTCCTAATTCTTTTTTGAATAAAGATAATAAAATGAGAGTTGATCATTCGATCTGATACTGTATTGACATTCTAAAGGAACTAACTAGATCTTTAAATATCCCAGGAAATCTAAACAGATACATTTGAAAATAAACAAAAATCATTGAAACCCACATTTGGCTTTAAGAGAAAGCCAATACAAACTTTGATACATGAAACAATGATGTGTGTCAAACAGACAACGTAAAACAAAACGGCAAATGCTGTTATAGACAACATCAAGATGTTGAAGACAGGAAGCAGTGGCATTTTGATAAACAATATCAGCATAATCTATAATTGGAAACAAGAGTTGAGTAGCAATATGACTTCTTACCCTAAAATCAAAACAATTAGTTGATTGATATAGGATCTTTAGTTTAAAGTTGACTTTACCTGTAATTGTTTGAATATGACTTTTAAAGGAAAGATCTGAGTCGAGCCAAACACCTAAGTATTTAAATTTGTCAACACATTCCAGAAAAGTTCAATTTAGGGATCCAAGAGGAGCTGAGGAATGAATGAAAGCAAATGGACTTCTTTAGTTTCTTAATGAGGTTTCGCTTCTTATCCGAGGAGCTTTGTCATTTCGAACTGGAACATAGGAGAGGCTAAGCAGTTTCAGTCTAGGTCACACCTTCCTGCATCAAATCAACACAACGACTCCATCTCAATAGAGGCCAAAGTTCATCAGGGGAGGGAGAGGCGGGGTACCCAGTGTAGTTTTGGCTCGTTGAATGACAACAGACAGCTACACCTTACAAGCTTGACTCTCCCATATTCCAATTAGAATTGACAAACCTACTTGGATGATAGTGAAACATCTTCAAGAAACCAAAGAAGTCCAGTTGCTTTCATTTGAACCCTTTGTATTACCTAAGACACAGGTCTTGTGTGAATCTACCAATAGTCGTGAAAATAAAGAAAACACATGGAATGAGACAAGTGTGTCCAAACTTTTGGCCTGTACTGTACATTGTCAGTTTGCATATATTGGTGAATAGTAAGCATGTTTTTGCTCGTGGACCCAGTACCTGTTCCGTTGGGTTGCAAGTTGTGTGATGCATAAGAATGGCGATTTGGCATCCCCTAGTGATGAAATGTGGTTTAAGTGCATCTGAAAACTGACTTGCAAAAATGCACCCCCACTCCAAAAAAATTCACTAACAGCCACTGGTACACAGTGGTGTTGCCGGTAGCATATTAGGTGGTTCCGTTGCAATGGACTGCAGCCAAGTCTTGGCCACACCTCTAGCTGGCTTGGCCACTCATCAGCCAATACAAAATGCTACAGCTCAGAGCTGCGCGTCTCTTTCACAATAAAAGTCCTCCTCTTTTACTTCTAGTGAACAAAGTGGACAGGAATCCTACAGCATGCTTCTGTTCCTCTGACGGAGCAGTGCGTGTGTGTGTGTGTGTGTGCGTGCGTGCGTGCGTGCGTGCGTGCGCGTGTGTGTGTGTGTGTGTGTGTGTGTGTGTGTGCTAAATACCACATATTGTATGGAAGTGAATTACTCTGAACCAATTTTTATAGATAAGAGGAATAACAGCAAAATTGTGATATTGAGAAGAGAGACATAGGTGTGGTCATTGTTGTCACTGGACTTTTATTTGAGTTTGAGGCACGTGCTGAGAGTAGTAAAATGGGTTACCATGGAAACAGATCTCAGCCCTGAGAGCATCACACCACCCACGGTTCTATGTTTACTTTGGACACACGATATCTGTTACATCTAACAAGAGTTAAACGGAATAGGATAAACACCAGGCATGACTACAGAGATGTGACTCTCACACTATGTGACTCATTAAAGCGGCAGCGGCACAAGAACTATTTAAGTCAACCAGGATCTTGCAACATGTTTTCAATTGTTGTACTTTACGGGAGCTCTGACAGTGCATAAGCCCTAAAATAGATTCAAGCTGGGAGTTGGTGTGCAACAAGTATTCAGTTAGCCAGCTCTTCTTTGGGTGTGTCTTAATATGCATACGTCTGAACCTGTGTCCTCAGGCCCTTGTGAAATGTCCGAGTACTGTTGCATTTCCAAGTATGTATGATGACAAGTTCGCTCAAAGTTCCCGGATGTGCTCTTGCTCTGCCCATTGTATTGAGTACATCAGTACATCCTTCTGCAGACGTGGGAAAGCAAAGTATCCCACAATGCATTGCGTCGCAAACCATTATGCTCCAAACGGCAGGGGAGAACGCACACAACTGTAGTGTTTTGTATTATAATTACAAATAAAGAAATATAATGTTGTCAGTTATTGTAAATAATTGTGTGCAACCTGTAAACTTTGCTGTGTGTATTTTTATCGAGGGGTGGGGGGTGGTGGTGGTGGGGATTAAACAGCTTTGTTTTCATAAAAAATTACTTCTCTCTTCATTTAACAGCAGCAAATGCTGATATTTTATCCATTTTATCAAAAGTGAACCAATAATTTCAGAAGAACCAAGAACATACTTGTCAAGCACACAAGAACGTACTAGCGTCCTTGGGTATTGAGAAACTGCCTTTGAGTAATTTGTAGCTCGTCAACGCTACTTTACAGGAAACAGAATTAACATGATTTTATAATAAAGCAAATCTTTAAATTAACATTTCCCAGCTGCGATCCTGTCTCTTTGTGGCACAGCTTCCTGTCAGCTGAAATGTGGTAAGCCATATTTAACTGACAGCAGCCAGAATTGGTTTACAATCACCTATAATTTAACTGCACTCACCTGTTGTTAGTTGGCAAAAGTGGTCACTGTGTTAAGGTAATTGCATCTAGTAAATTATTATTCAGGGTGAAAGGCTGTAGGCGGGGTGGTCAGCTCTTACAGAGATGTCCAATTAATAGAAACCAGCAACTGAGCTTGAAGCTACTGAGATGCATTAGGGCCACCAAGAAAAAAAACAATAAGGAAGTAGTGTCAGGATTAAAGTCAAAATGCCAAATAATAAAAAATCTACATTTTCAAAGTAATGGTGACATTTTGACAAAAGTAGTGAAAATATGTACTTTAGACAGAAACAGTATTTCCAGATTTAAGTTATTATTTCTAAATTAAAAGGAACTAACCCAACACTGAAACAAAGACCTACAACTCTCATACTGCATTGCTTGAAAGTAGTTTTAATAATACACGCTTATTTGCATTTCGGATCATTACACAACCTGGAAACAACTTCTCAGAATTCCTTTACCCAACAGCTGAGTAATGCTGGAGAAAACGTTTTTAAAGCTATTTCATAAGCTTTACATTTTTTAGATAAGTGGAAAAGTTTGGGACTCTTATTGTGAATGATTGAAATGAGTTCTCTGAGTCCCCTGTGGACACTGCTGCAAGAAGCCAACAATTATAACAGTTTTAAAGTAAAAGCTCGGTTAGCTTTTAAACGACTCAGTAAAAAACACCTGAATCTTTGATTAAAATAAGAAGAACCAAATAAATACAATGTTCACTAAGATATGCTTTAAATACCTCACTACTGACTTTTTTCTTGACATATGAATTTCAATCCTGCAACATCTCTGCAAATAATATTGTGACCTTTTCTCTAAACAGTATGTGGACTGTTTTTGTATTTGTTCAGGACCTGTAGTCAGATCCTCGTTGTGTATCATTGCGCCTGTTCCTTCTGCCTCTGTTAAAGGTGTAGTTCACTGAAAACCATTTTTAAGAGTATAATCAGTCACTGAGTTTTTCATGCAAGCTGAACATGAAAATAGTCTCCTACACCTATTTGCTGCATTAGCTCCTGATAGACAATAGATGGTGAAACTCTAGGATTAGAAAAGCCTGACAGATCTATGTCACACTGTCACTTAACATTCATGGACTCACCCATCTTCACTCACGACAGGGAAAACTGCTGGTTTGGCATTTAAGAAACAGCAGCAAACATTCTGACTAGTTTAAGTTAACATTAGCAACATCACCACATGGCAGAAGCTCCTCCAGGCTTGTGTTATTTGTGGAGATTAAACATCCATGTTGCAAGTAAGAGTTAGAGTTGCATCGCTGTTATCCAATGTGAGGCAAGAGGTCCAAATTTCAGGAAACAAGACTCTAAACCTGCCGTCTGAAGCTCAGCTGTGATGTGGGTAAGTGCACCCCCGCCACCCCCACCCCCAAGTATGACTTACAATACATTCAGTCCTACTAGACACCACTGCTAATGCATTGGTTAGACAAGTGATCCACACCTTTAACCCTTCTGTGTGTTCACCTTACTTCAGTGTTCCTGATCAAAGTGGACCGCTTTGTTTTAACTGCTCTTAAAAAAGCACAAAAACTATATTTTACAGCAAATTCTTTATTCTTTTGCTGTGAACAGTCTCAAAGTAGTGTTTAACGTGTATTCATAGAATTAGAAATAATAACTGCTGTGAAAATACACATAGGAAATTAGAATGTATAAATGAACAAAGACCAAACTCAACATGAAGTGTGTGCGTGCGTGCGTGCATGCATGTGCATGAATTCATGATCATGAGTGACGTCTGACACTGTGGTCAGACTGAGCACAGAGAGCTCAACCCACCCAAATGTTCCTGATGGCAGCCGGTTTGTCAGCAGAAGAGTCATGTATCTCTGTTATCAAGTCGAATAATTCTTGAAAGGACATGGAACTGGTGTACGGACTAATTGCAGTTGCCCAGATTATAGATTATACGGATTACGCATCCCACAGACGTTATGTCTGAGCGATATACTCCTGCTAAAATCAACAGACCTAGGCATAGAGGTCTACCAGGTCAGTTTATCTCCAGGTGTCCCTAAACACACATTTCCCCTCCAGGTCTGCACTCTTAATTCCCTCAGTGGACTCTAAAAGATGAACGTGATGTTGCATGCCACGTTGGGCCTGGCGTCGTCTTTATGATGTTTTCCATGCTCTCTCTACTCCCTCTGTCCTGGGGGATGAAGACCAGAACTAGTGTCCACTTTTGGACTGGAATGTCTCGTCAGGTGCCTCTCCCTCTCCTATCTGTTTACTGGTCAGTCTCCTCAAAGTCTGGATCAAACTCTGTGTTGTTTTCCACTTCCGAGACATCCTCCTCTAGCTCTGGTTCAATTTTAGTACCCTCTAAATGTCCAAAGACCTGGACCAGAACCTCTTCCACTGTTCTGTCATGTGCCCCAGGGCAGCTGTGGCTACACTGTAGCTTATCACCATCAGTGTGTGAATGTGTGTGTGAATGGATGAATGATACACTGTACTGTAAAGCGCTTTGGAATCCTCCGACTCTGAAAAGCGCTGTGCGGGTCATTTATCATTTATTTATCACAACTGCTTGGTCAGTCATCTTCTGCTCAGAGTTAAAGGAGCGCAAACACCTGTCTAGTCTGTGTGATGATGTAATGCATTGTTTCATCAGGAAGTTTGTTTGCGTGGGAGAATCGGTGGTGTGTGTGTGTGTGTGTGGGGGGGGGGGGGGGGCTCCTCTCTGTGCTTAATCTAATACCCTGTCATCATCAATAACCTCACCAGTGCTGACTGTTTGGCTTTTACAACCATGAGGGCTGGCCTTACAGCTACAGACCCTTGTCTCCATCTCTGTCTCTCAAGCTAGAGGTGTGTGTGTGTGTGTGTGTGTGTGTGTGTGTGTGTGTGTGTGTGTGTGTGTGTGTGTGTGTGTGTGTGTGTGTGTGTGCACTTGACTTCTCTCTTCAGCACACATACCCATGTGTTTCTTTATTGTTTACGAGAAGGCCTCTGCAGACCTTTAACCACCATCGCGCTACGCCCCAGTCACTCTCAGTTTGACTCCAATTCCTCATGATAATTGGCAATCATCAGGAGACAGAGGCTGAACATCTTCACCATTAAGCATCTCTCCCCTCCCCCATTCCCCAATCCTAATTGTGTCCAGGCCTCCCTTATTAACCCTCCTCACCAGCAAATATGTGTTTTATCTTTCTCTCACTAGAGGGTGTTGATGCTCCTGAAGCAGTACAACTGTATTTATTACTGCAGGTACATTTACATGCTGATGAAACAGCAGACAGGCTGTTACAGCAACGGATGGAGTAAAGACCCCCAGAGTCTTTGTATTTTTACAGCAGTTGTTTGACCATGATTCTGATGCAAGTTAGATTTTGTTTTTCCTGCTTACCATCACACTTTTGTTTAAAGGTTGACATCAAGGTTGTGAGGACATTTTACAACACATTCATAAGCGTGGATTTGTTTTGGCTGGGAAGTTACTCCCAAGACAAGCATGTTTCCACGGAATGACAAAAAACACGTAATCTACAGCAACATCAGATGCCTTTCTATTTCAAATGTTTGGTTAATTCCGTTATTTTGAATGGCTGGTTGACTTTGTGCAAACACAATGCTCACATTTCTTTTTCTTCTCTTCTCTTTTCTTTCATTTGATTTTAGCAATTTCATTCAAATAATTTATGATGAGGATCAGTAGAATTTGTTCAGAGTTAAAGTTAATACCCTAAATGTGGTGATACCCATGGATTTAACTTTTACAAGGACCCTACCTGGAATCAGCTGGACCACCTGGGGTTCCAGCCGTAAGAAGCCAGGCTGGCTAAAGGTCTGTTTCTGAAAGGAGCGCACCTAACTGGCTGGAGCCAGGGCGGCGTATTGCCTTTCACACGCTTCTAAAATACTCTTCGGGCAGAGCCTGAAAGGGTTACTGTTTCCCAAAGTGCCTCATTCTGCGCAGTCGAGAGGGGGCGGCTGAGTGGCGCCGTCGAGTCAGAGACGCAGTTTCTAAAAACCCCGAGACATCATCAAGAAAGAAGCTGACAGTAAGGAAAGCAGCCAGCCCCCCCGCTGGCATGCTGCCGTGCTTCTCTGCTTACTCCCCCCACCCCCCAGTGGTTGTGTCACAATAATCGGGCGGCAAGTGTCAAATCCAGCTCTGCCCGCAAAACACACAAATCACTGGAAGATGCGCTCACTGGAAACACTTCACACAGCAGCCCAGCTCTCAGACATTCTGTCAGAGCTCTGCTGAAGTCGTTGATTGTGTTTAAGAATAAGATAAACACCATAAAACAGGCCTGTATACAGAAAACGGCTTTGATTGAGCGCGGGACTGCATGTCGCGTAATAGGCCATTTCTGTTTAATATACGCTCAGCTCTCCAATTAATAGTCTGCTAACGCGAAAAGCAGCTGACCATTGTTTTATTGGCTTTGTTATTCTCTTTCTTTCGGTTTTTTTCTTCTCTCCCTTTCTCACGGGCGGTCAGACTCGAAGAGGCGCCGGTCTGCTTCATTCCACCTCTGTACAAATAGCTGAGTGGAACTTGTGTGGAGCTTCCAGACCCCAGACACGTCTCTCCCCTCCTCCTCCTCCTCCTTCTCATTTCATCATCTGACACTGCTTGAAATGTCTGAATCACATTTTACGCACAACACCTCAGATCCACGAACGTGTGTGTAAAGTGTTGGAGCCATGTGCGTGCAGACGAGTGCGTCAAGCGGAGGCGCTTCTGGTGTGTGCGGCGCGTTGCGCACGCAGCAGCGTAGTAAATCAGCTCTTTCTACAAAATCACTGTGACGGTCAGGCGGTTCACACACACACACACACACACACACACACACACACACACACACACACACACACACACACACACACACACACACACACACACACACACACACACAAACACACACACACACAGAGAGAGAGAGAGAGAGAGAGAGAGAGAGAGAGAGAGAGAGAGAGAGAGAGAGAGAGAGAGAGAGAGATGCGGTGAGGTTGAGTACGCTTTCTGTTGACGGTCTGCACGCTGCCTGCTAACCCTAAACTGTGCGTTTCCACATCTTGCAAATCCAAAACAGATCTGTTTCTGGATAAACTGACATTCAACTATTACATAAATGTTCTTGAGCCACCTGAACGAGTCCAACTTCTAAGTAGCTTTTGCAGAATCTTTAAACCAGAACGTTGGAGAGGATTTTTAAACGCACACGCCCCCTTCACTTGGATGCAGACACTGTGAGCAACACTGAAAAGACAGACTTTATTGCTGAAACGTGGGACCGTAGGTATAACATGTACACTGATATGTCTTGCTTTTAAAATTTATTTCTTTATTTTTTTTAATCATTTTTAGAAATATTCAAGTAGACATCTTCCATATTTTCTGGTATATTCTGCTATTTTCCTTCCTTATGCTCTATACTCACAAATCGTTAAAATAATAAATAAAACGTACAGCTTTGTTTATTCCTACAATACTATAATATTCCAAAAAGAAAAAGCTGAGTTTACGCCTATACATACATACATATATATATATATATATATATATATATATATATATATATATATATATATATATATATATATATATATATATATAGCTTTTCTCAACTTCTTTTTTAAGTTTATTACTGAAATTAATATAATACAAAACCTCTAGGCAGCATTGCAGTGACATAACAGACAGCATCAATGGAAAATAGAGAAAAAAGTTCACCTCTTGGAGAAGTGTAGCATATTATGAATTCCATCTTTAATGTCTCATAAAAATAAATTTATATATAAAAGCACTTCCTCATGAAGTACTTCGGTTTCCCAAAAAACAAACAAACAAAAACAAAGAAAACACGCACACACACACACAACTTTTCAGGGCTGAGAATAAAATATGGTCCGAGTCCGTTTAGAAAAAATAGCTGCATTATTTTTCCTTAAATATGTACAAGGTTGGTATTTCACTTTAAATGCTATTTTTAAAAAAATAGATTTGCTATGGTGCCCACCTCTGTAGAGAGTCAACAGTGCAATAGAGACCATGTTTCCAGTCCTCCCTCCTCCTCCTCGTCACCCCCTCACCCCCACTTCCTCCTTTAGGGGGAATCAGCACGAGCACTTGCACTCTGAGATAACTGGGTATTGCACCTGTATCCACGTACAGTATTTCTGTCTTAGAAACCCTTGGCAATACCACCTCAGGAAAATCTTGTTGACTGACTTGACGGGCTTGCAGGACATCCCCTCAGGGAAGGAGCAAGAGCGCTCCGAGAAACAGTTCCCCTCCTTGATGTAACGTGGCCAGAACCTCACGCCCAGATCCTTCCAGGTGTACACCACTGGGCAGTACGTAAAGGTCCACAGCAACTGCAGGAATTTCCTCCGGGCTTTCTTGCCCACTTTGACCCGTTTCCCATAGGGGGTCTCTGTGAGGTCCAGTTTTTTAATCTCGGTAGGCATGGGCCCTGGCTTCCCCAGGGGCTCTGGCGTGGAGATGTTCACCACTGGTAAGCTGATGGACATGAAGTTGGGATCAAAGTTGCTGCCGAGCTTTTTCCTTAGAGTCCTCTCGGCCAAGTCCTGCTCCCGAGGGTCGTACTCCGGGTCGGGGTCCTCCTTCAGGTCAGGGACGGGGAGGTGATCACTAGGCAACGGACGGAGGCGCAGGAAATGCTGGGAGACTCCGAAGTGGACGCAAACCAGCGCGTAAATGAGCAGCGTTTGCGAGAGGCCCATTATTATCCCTCCGGCTTATGCGCAGTTCTGGAGCATAAATCAGTCAGTTCTCAGAGTTAGTGCGCTGCCTGTGAGGCAAGGCTTCATAAAGAGGCGATACTTTTAATAGACCTCTGTTGGGTTTGGAAGGCAGCGTGGGCTGATATGTGCAGCTCTGCTTTGGAGCAGACGCACAGACAACCCCCACGGAAAAGCGCAAAAAATGGGGAAAACTGCAGTCTATTCAGGCGCTCTGCTGCCTCACCCCGCTCCTTGGATTCACTTTGGGTTTCTTTCGGTTGTCATGGTTACCGCGGAGACTCGAAGTGTCTGCACTGGATGACAGCGGCCAAGGCGAGAGCAGCATGGAATGAAGTGTTTTCAGAGGAGACGAAACAATCCAGCGCTCTTCACCAAGTTTTATTTTTCACGCGTCCGGTGCCGGCAGTGACTTTATTTTTACGCACGCGGCTTTCTCTTCACGTCGCCGGACGCAGTCGGCTTTGACAAAGTCCCAGGACGTACAGTCCATGAACCGAGAGAGGACTGTATAGAAATGGCTTCTTGTATTATCCCAGCAGCGTATATGTGCGCTTGGAAACGTCCAGAGATGCGCAAAACCAGCTTATGAAATTGGAGCCATTTATCTTTCCAGAGGAGGATCCAAAACGTGGATCAGTTTTCCTTGAAATGAAAGTCTGAGGTTGTTCCACAGAGATCCTGGCTGAGCATCAGATGAGAGAAATGAGAACGCGTCAGAAAATGCAGCAGCTCCTGTGCGTTTCAAGGCTGCAAAAGACAACAATAGTTCAGATTTCTCCTCAGAAACGCTTCACACCGCGAGGTCGCTGCATGATGACACAGTCCATCACAGTCTGGAAAGTCAGATCCTGGGGGCTCCTGTCCGCTCCTCTGCCTTCTACTGAGTCGCTCCCACTGCAGGAGTCTGAGAGACTTGGCGCTGGAGCATTTCTTTGCTTAGGCACACTGTGTGTGTGAGTGTGTGTCTGCAGCGAGAGGAGCGCAGTCCCAAGTTAAATATCCCCCCTCCGACTGCACCAAGTGTCAGAGGGGCCTGCCCACCCGAGCCACTTTCTCTATGATTGACAGCCACGGGGTCCCCCCTTCCCTCTCCTCTCCTCCCCGCCCCTCCCCTCCTCATCCCCTCACAACGTGGAAAATATCAGCCACAATGACGGATCAACTGGGTCCTAAAGCACCGGTTCAGCCTATCCCAAGACATGCACTAGAATAAATCAGATGACCTTATAAAGACCACCGAACTTCTGTTTCTATTTCATCATCACAGCTGTGACGCACCAACAGGTTGGTTGCGCGCTCGCGCGAAGGAGTTTCCTTGGCTTGAACTTTCTCATGAAGTTGATGGGAATCGTTTGAGTTGCTGGTTTGCGTAAAGAGGGCATCACATTCCACCTTTGTTCGTCGGGATTTGGGTCCACACAGGAACTGGCCCGTTGAACCCAGAGGTCACAAAACAGGCACGTAATTAAGGGCTATAAATGGCCTCGGAGAGCTGAGCGGCACCTTTCACACACTGAGCAGCAGCGGCAGGTCACGCTGAACTCTTAAATGCCCATCAGCCAATATAAATATTCTGATCTGTTCGGTTTATTATTGCTGCAGTCAAACCATTTAATCAGCTTTAGTGGCCCAGTTTAAAATAAACGTGTTTTGTTTTAATTTAGGGAAAACATAAAATAATCTGAGCAACCACACTGAGTTTCTGTAAGACCCAACATACCTTTTGGAGTAAATAATCTGTTTTTATAATGAAAAGGACCCTCAAACGGGAAATCACCACATTTAGAAGTGTTTACCTTCTGGATTCTTGGCTCCTGCATTATTAATCTTGCATTATGGGCAGGCTGTCATTGTGCTTTCCTTTTGTGGTGATCACTAGAGGGCGTTGATCCAGCATGGTATGGACTCTCTCCTGTCTGGTTCACTTGTTTGAATGCATGGAGAAAGAATGCTCACTCCCGTTTGCAATCTGTTCACCAACTCTGGAGCAAAACTTCTCACAAATATATTTTCAGACAATGAAGCTAAAGTATTTTAATCACTTTGAAAGAGACATGGAGTTAATCCCAATAAGGGATAATATTAAATAAAACTTAGGACACTTTGTTGTCTGGGCACCCTGGTGACATGCTCAGTGATAAAGGGGCTAATAATTAGGGCTCTGATGTAGACAGAACCCAGTGGGCAGTGGGGACAGTAAGGATGAACCACCCACTGTAGAAATGGCTCGTCCCATTGTCTTCCTCCAAAGGTCTTTGGGTGTTATGCTGGAAAAAGAAACCCCATGCAGGGAGAAGCTCTTCCCCTCCTCCTCATCTCAAGCACTAATAAGCAGCCCAGCAATAAGTTGACCCCCATTCCCTGGCTAATTACTGGGGAAAAAGACAAGGAGAGGAGGGAGACCGGAACAAGTGGTGATGGTGTCAGGGAAGAGTTGATGATGAGGATGGTGGCTTAGGCAAGGAGGGGAGGAAGACAGTGGCAGTGCCGGTTGGTGGGCTTCTGAGGAAGGGCTAATTAAATAAGGACTTAAAAGGCTCGTTTTAACGAAGCTCATCAGCGTCTGGTGACTGGGATGCTGGGCTGGGGGTGGGCAACACGATTGAGGTGAGAGGTGGGACCGGTGCTGAAAATTGGGCTTGTATAATAAGGGGACTTAGCTCTTTGGTTTTGCAGTGATTGTTCACGCTCCCTTAGGCCTCAATAGGGTACATGTGAGGGTGTGTGTGTGTGTGTGTGTGTGGGGGGGGGGGGGGGGCTTCCCTTAGGCACTGATTGGACCCACTTCTCCTCATTTACACACACATTTACACCAACACGGAGGACAGTCACAAGCACATGCTCACTAACAGCTCCATACAAAGGCCTCTGTCCAAGGTCCACACAGGAGCTTATCCTGCACAGGGGCACAGCAAGGGGCAGGCCTGGCCAGACTGGCTGACTGTGCCCACTGGGGACTGGTGGAATGGCACAGAGAGGTGGATGGAGCCCAACGATTTGGCAACGTAGGAGGAAACTAAACACCAGAGTGTTTCAAAAGAAAGGAGAAATCCCAGAGAGAAGCAAAAAAACAAAAAAAAAAAAAAAACAAAGATGTACAATCAGCTTTTTATTTCTTTTTACATGTTTAAAACTGTATTGAGGTGGTCGGGGAGCTCCGAGGGTGAATGAAATCCGCCGTGCAGTATCGCTTGGACATCAGGGGCAGTTCAGCTGGATTGGCAGACTGGGTTGGTGGTTTCCCTATTTAAAAGGGGGACGACATGCGTTCCAACTACAGGGGTATCACACTCCTGAACCTCCCGGGCAGGGGTGGACTGGGCCAAAAATGGGCATTTTTATGAACCGTTAGCCCTCAGAGCGGGGGTGGCGTTCTGGTTGCGCTGCTCATGGACTCTGTCTATGCCGTCGAATATGAGAGCGGGGGGATGTGCTGTTTGCAGACTCGTCTCCATGCCGCCAAATGTGTAGGGGGGTGCTGCTCGTCGTTGTGTCAGCCAAAGCTGGGCAAGCGGCCCACTGGGAGTCCACCCCTGCTCCCAGGTAAGGTCTATTCAGGGTTTCTGAAGAGGAGGGTCCGGCGGGTTGTCGATCCTCAGAGTCAGGAGGAGCAATGTGGTTTTTGTCCTGGCCGTGGACCACTGGACCAGCTCTATACCCTTAGGGGGATCCTGAAGCGTGCGTGAGAGTTTGACCAACCAATCTACATGTGTTTTGTGGATTTGGAGAAGGCGTTCGACCACATTGGAGGGTCCATGTGGGGGTACCAGGCCCTCTGATGAGGGCTGTTAGGTCCTTGTATGACTGGTGTCAGAGCTTGGTCCGCATTGCAGTGAGAGTTGGACTCCGCCAAGGCTGCCCTTTGTCACCGATTCTGTTCATAACTTTTATGGACAGGATTTCTGGGCGCAGCCAAGGTTTTGAGGGCATTCGTTTTGGTAGCCTAAGAATTGAGACTCTGCTCTTTGCTTTTGATGTGGTCCTGTTGGCTTCATCAGAACATGATCCCCGACTCTCACTGGAGCGGTTCAATGCCATATGTGAAGTGGCTGGGATGAGAATCAGCTCCTCTAAATCCGAGACCATGGTCTTGAGTCGGATACGGGTAGAATGCCTTCTCCGGGTCAGGGACAAGGACCTGCTGCACCCAAGTGGAGGAGTTTAAGTATCTTGGGGTCTTGTTCACAAATGAGGAAAAGATCGATAGGTGGATTGGTGCTGCGTCAGCAGTGATGCAGGCGTTGTATTGGTCTGCCATGGTGAAGAAAGAGCTGAGCTGGGAGGCAAAGCTCTCAATTTACCGGTCTATCTACGTTCCTACCCTAACCTACGGTCACAAGATTTGGGTAGTGACCAAAAGAAAGAGATCTTGGATACAAGCGGCCGAAATGAGTTTTTTTTCGCAGGGTGGCTGAGCTCTTCCTTAGAGATAGGGTGAGAAGCTTGGCCAAGTGTGGACAGAGCAGCCACTACTCTGAAGTTGCAAGTTGAATATTCGGACACGGGGCGATAGGGGCAGGGTGGCCATACAATAACACTGTAAAGAGTCATTTTACCGGCACAAGGAAATAATTTAACCCTCTGCTGTCAATCCACATGCCAGCACGTGATGGCGCGCTGGTTGCATTACTCACATTAGTATGCAACCAGGAAGCCACATAGCATCATGGTTACAGCTTGTTTTGACAAAGGGGGCCTAAAACTAAATAAAAGTCGTGATTTAACGTGTTTATCCAAGTCAAAGTAAGACATTTAGGGTATATAATTCATGCTAAGATAAAGGTGCTTTTGCGCATTCGATCTGTGGCAGATGCAGAGCAAAATCCTACCAACGGAGCTCTCACTGCTTTTCGCTAGGACTCGGGAGTCAGGAAGAAACACAAGACTGAACTCATCCTACAGGCTGAGATGTGAACCAGACCACCCAATCACAAAATCACTCCTAATTTGTTCACCCAATCACAAAATAATGTGTAAATTGTTGCTAGGGGCAGGCAGGGAAAACCTTCTACTTCAGGGAGCGTTTCCAGGTGGACAAAGTCAGAAAGGACACCCACTGGATTTGAAAACACTCTGATGTTCCCTGTGTGTTACCTTGAGGCTTGGCACACATAAACGATGGCTTTTGGTCATGTCACCTTCTTTGTATATATATATATATATATATATATATATATATATATATATATATATATATATATATATATATATATATATATATATATATATATATATATATATGTGTGTGTGTGTGTGTATGTGTGTGTGTGTGTTTGGACAAACAGTTCTTTGTATTGTACTTTTACCTGTAAAGTCACTAAATCAGAAAAAGTTTTTATCCAGATGTCCACTGGAGAAAAGTCTTAAGAGGTTTTTGGAAGACTTGCTACTGTTCACCCATTAGTCTTCTGTGTGTGTGTGTGTGTGTGTGTGTGTATATATATATATACATACATATATATAATGTAAATATAAATATATGGATGTAATTTAGTGTAATTTAGTGGCTTGCTAAATTTGACCCTGTCTTCTGCTGGACATTTTTGGAAGTGGCAGAGGTTGACAGCAGAAAGTGTGGAACTCCATTTTCAGCATAACAGCAATTTTACATGAAAAACAACTGAGATATGCCTTGCATTTTTATGAAAAATATTTACATTTAACAGATGTTTGATACATTTGACCTTTTTGTGTTTTACTCACACCCTATAGTTTTATTCTAAGAGCTGAAAAATTTGTTACAAATGTTTGTGCTTTTCTTGTAATAAATATGTCATTTTTCTACCGTACTCGGATTTTGACTTTTTGTTTACTTTCAGGTTAAGTGTGCTAATACAGTATGGCAAAATGACGAAATGACTAAATTCACATAGGTGAGATTGTGCTGAAAAGAATGATTCCAAACAAAGCATAAACATTGAAATATTGAGTTTAATATAATATAATATAATATAATATAATTAATATAATATAATATAATATAATATAATATAATATAATATAATATAATATAATATAATATAATATAAAACTTGTCAAAACAGCTGTTTATACCACTGACTCGAGAGTTATAAATATGAAAATGTTTCAAAGCATCACTTTAAAAACATATTTAGTCAAATTAAATCCCATTGAGACATAATTTTAAAAGGCAAGTTGGTCAAGTCACATAAAAATTACAAATATAAACATAACTGAGAAAATACAAGCAAAAGCAAATTGAAAAATAGAAATGGTGCATGGAATGTTAAGGATGGTCTCACCAATTTGCAACATAGGCAATTTGCTTTGAGATAGAGTCTGTCATGTTCTGTGTCCCTTTGTTCCCCAGCCCCTCCAGTTCCCTCTCTAGATTCCCTTTGTGTGTTCTCTTAGCGCCCTCATATGTCCTTTGTCTGCATCTCTGTTGTGTGTCTTATGTTGTAGCCCTTTAATATCATTCCTCCCAGGTCCTGTGTCATCCAGTCATCCTCAGCCCCTCTAGTTGTAGCTCCAGCCTCTTGTTCCCCAGCTCAGTATATGTGTGTGTGAGTTTGTGTGTGCCAGTATGTGTATGTGTATGTATGTGTGTGTGTGTGTGTGTGTGTGTGTGTGTGTGTGTGTGTGTGTGTGTGTGTGTGTGTGTGTGTGTGTGTGTGTGTGTGTGTGTGTATTTATTTGTCCTTCCCTGTCAGGTCTGGTGTCCTGCTCTGCTCCTCTCCTCATTAGTGATTTCACCTGTGCCAGTTCTCCACAGACCTTCTCCTCGTCTCCTATGCATCCAGCCCCAGTGTATAAAGCCTCTCCTTGTCTCATTGTTCTTGTCGGTCCATTGTTGTTGTGGCAATTCTGTCTGCTCGTGTTGTCGCTACTGTTTTGATCTCCTGCTCAGCCCTTTGGCTTTATTGGTTTTTTGGCTCCAGCCCTTCTGGATACATTTTTGTTTCACTCATCCTAATAAAAGGATTTTACTTTACATCATCTCCTGCCTCGTGTCATCTTGGGTTCCTGCATTTTGGGTCCTACCAACACCGAATCGTGACAGAGTCAAGTGGCACTCTTAGAAAAACATTTGGGAAAAGGGCAGCTGGCTTCAGCTGTTTGGACAAACAGTTCTTTGTATTGTACTTTTACCTGTAAAGTCACAAAATCAGAAAAAGTTTTTATCCAGATGTCCACTGGAGAAGTCTTAAGAGGTTTTTGTAAGACTTGCTACTGTTCATTAGTCTTCTGGTATTGTCACCATTTTCACCTCAAATAACTTCCTGCAGCTTAAATATCACCCAAAAAGTAAAACTTTGTGACAAATATGAACTTTGATAGAAGTACTAATGAGATCCTGGGTGTCACTGGAGCACAGACATTGGTACCTTCTACAGTCCAAGCGTTTGCTTTTACACCTCTTAAGGTTTTTCACACAATTTAATTATAATCCTCCAAAGTATTCACAAACTCTAATATGCTCCCGCAATATTTCATTTCTGCAAGTGAAGGGTCTTTTTAACATGATATACTGTATTTCCAACATTAAACACAGGAGAGACATACAAATTGACATTTGTGGTTCAAGGTTCTTTATTTGCCATTTTTGCAAGAAAATGTCAAATTTCCAGGCAATTAGGCACTTGTTTTGCAGAAGGTCTCCAGGTCACCAAGAAAACCTTAATAACAGATGACCAGAATAGCCTAAAAAGAGGATAAGGAAACATAAAGGTCTATGTGGAGAAGAGTTTGAAGAATTAGCAGCATTTTGGTAAATGACCATCCAACAAGCCCAATTCCATCAATGCAGCATATATGAAATCTAGAGCAAGTGCTATGGGTTGCAATGCAGATGCTTCTAAAACTGTTCTACCCAGCAACACTGGTGTGGCAAACCAACATATCTGATGTTTACTTTTCAGGAATACATCATTTTTGCACAGTACCTGTCACATGACAGGATTTAAAAATGACTAATGACTTTGAAAACGTGAGAGACTACTCACGTGGCAATGATTAAAACAGTTTTGGTCCTACAGTGTGAGGTGGCCGGTCACACACCACACACAAACCATATTCTCTCAAGAACATTCCCTGGTCAGACAGGAAATCTCAAAATCTGCTCCAGATCAAAGAGGATTTTGGAATGAACAAAAATGGCAGATGAGGCGGAGAACTTGGATTTCCCTCGCTCTATGCAGCGCTCTTCCATCACCTGGCTTTCTGATTGGCTACACATCACATTCACCAGGCCACACTCTTGTTTGTTTTTGGTACACACCACACAGGCTGTGATATCTGTTGAATTTCTTTGATTTTAGATCGGAACTGGGCCAAAATGTTTCCTAGCTGATCAGAGCACTTTTAACACATCACACACGTCAGGAATGTCTGATAAGATTATCTCTAAATAAACTTGCATTCCTGTTCGGCTCATTAATTTTGCTGTCATGAAAGGATAGAAACAGGTGTGTGGTTACTATGGTAACCTCAACTTAATCCCGCTGCCAGCAGCTTTAACATTTCTAAATATATCAAAATGCAGTCATTTTCTCATAGCTAAGAGTAACGCAAAACTATTTTTCCCATCAGTAGTTGCATTAAAACACACGTTTGGAGCCGTCATAAGTAAAAGCAGGCCATTTGACAACAATCAGCTAATTTCAGCAACTTGTCCAAACAGCAAAAACTAAAATTTCCAAAAACCCTGAGAAAAAACATTGTATCTGTCTGTTTTGTCAATTCCAACATGAAAGCCAGTTTCAATGTTTTTATTGAAAAAGCTGACAAAATAAACTGACTTATTGGCAAGAGGGATATCACTCGCCCTGCGTGAGATGCCGTAATGATTCAAAATAGAAGCTCTCACAATTAAAATAAATAGTTTTCATAAATTTTGTATTTGCGTTTTCCTCCTTGCTGCTTTGCCATTGTCTCCAGTTCTGTTCTCTCTCCTTCATTCTCCACTCTGTCTCTGACTTAACCCAAAGCAGATGGTTCGGGAAGCATGTCAAAAATCTGTCTCCCGTTAGCACTATTTTTGAAGCCCCCTCCTCTCTTCATTTTTTCCTCTCCTCTGAAATTCATCATAAAGTTATTTTTGCATACACCCTGTAAACAGCATCAAAGTTATATATTTTTTTCCTTTCCTCTAATAGAAAAAAGAAAAGAAAAACGGCACTAAGTGAATAGCTTGTTCTTTTTATTAGAAGACCGCAGTGCCATGCTGTTGCTCAATCTAATGTCAATCCAAGCGGAGCCCTACATCCTCTGTTTCTTTTACAACATTCCAACTGTGATGGAGAAAATGCTGCATGATACATGATCAAAAGCTGTGATTAATGGTGATAATATCGTAGACAGCATATTGGATTTGCAATGTGAGAGCGGCACTTTCTTTGAACTGCGAGAGTGAAGAACTCATGCAAAGCAAAGACTGGTTCCACAAACAGCCTGTAAATATAGAGATTTTGCTCTGGATTTGGAGAGTGTTCAGCCTCTGTTTGCTGAAGCACCTGAGAATCTGAGTTGGCTTTCAAAAACATTTTCCTTTAGTAGGTAGAAATGTATTCAAACTCTGACAATATGGTTGTTATTTTCGTTTTGAACAAGATTTTTGATTCTTTGATATTTAAACCTTCCTAACAAAATAAATTTCCCAGTTGCCCATCTTCATCTTAACTACATTTTACAGAAAATATGACTTACTTACTTTTACATATTGTAAGAAGTTTACAAACGAGAAATATTCCAGATAACAAAAGGATTTTAAAGATCCCGGACAAGCCCCCAATATGTTCCATCCCTCACCAGGAGGGGCTGTTTAATAGAAAAATAATGGACAAGGCTTTTTTCAACATTTTACATTGTAAATGGCTGTTATTAGTATATCATCTTCTAGGGTTCCACACCCTCAAGGCACTTTGCAACAAAATCCACCCATTCGCACGCTGGTGATGATGAGCTACAACATAGTCCCAACTACCCTGGGCTGCACTCACAGAAGCAAGTATACAAAACACTGGCCCCACCAGCCCCTTCAACCACCACCAGGAGGGAAAGGAGCAAGTTTTAAAAGGTTCAAATTATCAGATTTATTCCAGAACAAAATAAAATAAAATGAACAGCTTTCTCTCGAAAAGCCCAGACCTCCTGATATAAAGTTTGAACACAATCTTGAAAGTACAAACAACCATAAATATCAAGGATCCACAGTGGGAGAAATAACCTAAAAGTTCACACGCAAAATGACAACCAAAATTTCCCCACTGAATTTAACAGAACAAATCAATTAAGGCAAGTTCAATAACTGAAGAAGTACCTCTAAAACTGGGGTAAAAAGAAAAAAGATGCTTGATCAAATAAAATGGTCTCAGAACTGATAAATTAAAAACAGCTGCATAATACATCACTAAATGTCTCTAAACTGAAAGACCTACCAAATTCTAAATATATCAAAAGCCCTTTACACTAGACACACTGTGCTGGCAAATCAGCGTAATATAACCGCAATGGTGTGTTTTTTAACACGCCATGCCAGCATGGTGATGCAGTATTCGTTCCACCTTGCTTGGTAGTAATATTGTGGTAATTGTCTGTCTGACCACTTATAAATAACCTAAGAATCCATGATGCCACTTCAGCGTTGTGGCAAATTGATGGTATTGTTTGTAAAAACGGCTAAGAGGAGATCTTCTCTACACTAAAATGCACAAAATAAAATTTCACTCAAAAGCTACAAACACTATTAGTCAGATTCTCAAACAAACTAACGTTCAATGTGTGTGGAATAATCACAAGTAAGAGCTAAGGTGGGACTGCTACTGGCTCGAGCTGCTTCCCTCGGAGCAAGTGACAGACGTGTTTTTAAAGTCTTTCTGCTGAAGATGCCCATCAGACTGATCAACTGGTCGGGAGTCGGAAAAAACGGACCATCTCTGTCACCAGCCTAAAGCATCGTTGTGTTGCAGTGGCGATGGAGCTGGGCCAAACGGGAGCATTGAGGTCCTTCCTTCTTCGTTCTTTCTCCGTGGTCTTCATTTGTTTTGCAGAAGAAGGAAAAAAAACAGGAAGAAAGCAAGCAGGGAGGTCGTAGAATACAAACAAAACACAGCCTCAAGGAAAGCAACAACAACTAATTAAGCTTTTGGAGATAATTAAAGGGCCACTAGATAGTGTAGCTTGCTTTAACACCCCCTAATGTCTGTTTTGAATCACTGCCTTTAAAAAAAAACGTTACCCCCCTCGCTGTGCACCTGTGTTCTCAAACCAACTGACCTCTAGTTAGAGTTTTACTTACGGGAGCAGTAGCATCATCATGGGATCTGCATCCTATTCAACTTCTTTTTCATCTCAGAGGTCTCGCGATTCAGAAAACATTTTGCTGATATTGACTCTTGTTTGTCCCCTATTTTGGAAATGCTCTCCATCTTGTTGTTAAGTAAGACAAAAGGTTTTCTTTGTTTCTTCTCCGCCAACCATCTCTAGCTCCTCTGTTTTGAGGTGTAAACATGAATTGCTGTAAAAATCGTCACTGCTTCTTGTGAGATACGTGACTTTGCGAGACTTTAGGTCACCGGTTCAAGGAGGCTCAAGTTGCAAACCTGGTATTCTGTTGAGAAGGAGCGTAAGGGTAAAAGTGTGTTCATGTTTTGAGTTATTATCGAGCTCCAGTTAGCAAAAAAAAAAAAAAAAAAAAAAAGTACACATTATGCTAAACATTTTTTCCAACTTCTAAAGTTCCCAAAGACACGTTGATGATGCCTGACACGAGATGAGTATCGTTTCTCTGTTTTATTCAAAATCATTAGCAGAGGAAACATAGACCCATTTTAGATTCTACCAAATATGAAATAGGCAGATAAATCATTAAAAATGGTTTGAACCTATACAGCCAACTCCCAAGTACCTTAAATACCTCAAATACCTTTCTTTAAATTGAGCTAAATGAAGTTTGTGAATAAACTCTCTTTAGAAGGTCAAATAGAAACTGCTGCTGATTCAATCTGGAGTAAAGAAGTGGTTTAACCATCAGACTGATTAGTGCTGTCATTCTGGGTCTAACTTTGCAAGTTCAACTGAAAATAAAAACCGAACGTCAAGAAACCAGAAAGAAATCTTTTTATTTGTTTGTTTCATTTGCCGAACAACCAAATAATAGAACCTCATGTTTTTTTTTTTTTTTTTTGCTTTTCAGATTCCCTCCTTCCCCCTCAAATCAAATAAGGTACAAATGAGAGTGAAACTAAATTGATCATCACCATCTAAAAAACACTGCTTTCCCTACACCCGATGTGATCTCTCCAATGGCAGCGTGTCATCATTGGCTTTGGGCCCAATTCCCACCGTTCACAATAGGATCACTGTTGCCTTCCCTGTGGTGGCACCATCCTTCCAGAGAGGAAGATAGAGCTAAATAGAGGGAACAAAGTGATAAAAGGGCAAAAGTCCTGCAATTTGCACACTGGAACATAAAAAAACTGTCCTTGGACCACCCTGCTGACCACTGTTCTGCATTCCTCCAAAAAGACTTGGCAGGTAGGAAGTTGGAATCGATGTCCTGGCAGAGACTTGAGAGCGGTGATAGTGGAACACACTATATATCACAGTCTGTTTGGACAGTTAGCTCATTTGTTTTCACTATTCACAACTCCTGAAGATCCAATCTGTCATTGTAATCTGTGAAATCATTGTTGGCACGCCGAATCACTCACTCGTTGTATGCTCATTGGTTTTAAATAACTTACTGGGATCCAGTTCTGTGCAGAGAAGGAAAGATGGAAAAGGGTTCATAACAGAATAAAGACTTCAGACAAAAATGGTTTGGTTACTACAAACTCTTCAGTTCCACTTGAAAAGATCAATTTGAAACTACTACGTGAAGACAGTGTCAACAGTCTCATTTTAATAAGTGACTAAAGTGTAATTTGAAGTAAAATGTGACCACATGTCTTTCAAAAGCTTCGTCCAAGTTAGGTAAACCCCGACCACAAGTAACTGGCATTCTGTTCATTCTCCCAACCGCTAAGCCATTGTGTTGCCACAGGCCATCTTGTCAAAGTGAAACAATTTGCCCGCAGCCACTGACCACAACAGATGTTCCTCTGCCCAACACTCTCCTCAGCATGTGTGTTCTGTTGAGTCTATGGCCAAGATACTTTCACAGACGGGCACTGGGAAAAGTAAAACAAAGGGAGGGAAATTCTACAATGAAGGTTTTTTTTCTCCTGTGACACGATTCAGTGTTTAAAACGAGCAAATCCTTGAGCTGGATTTAAAAAATGAACGTTCATGAAAGGAATGCAGTCATGCTATCATTGCAGGTTACTAAGACATGATGGACTGCATCGGCGTCATGACCTAAGCAAGTCCCGGCACCCCCAGTCGAGCATGTCGACAAAGGGCAGAGTTAGCCCCCGGTGGCCTTTGGCCCTCTGGCATGTCTGTGAAACATGCAGGAGGGTAAGAGGGTGACAGCCTGCCGAGATGCCAGGAGGACTGGGAAGGCTTTGGGAAATGTCTCGTCGGTGTGTGAGCGCACACTGCTGCCGCGGGGGTGCCTGCCTGCTTGGGAACTGGACGGAGAGGGACACAGCTCGACAACAGCCCGAGTGTGGGCTCTGAGAGATAGTTTGTCCAAGGGTTGTACCAGATGTTGACTCACGCTGGTTTGCTAATCGGGAGCCACAAGCCCCTGGAGCCATGTGTAAACAGGAACGTCTGCCTTTCAGGGGAACCCCTCGGAAATGGAGGTGGGCCGAACCGGGCCAGTTCAGGTGAATATCCAAAAGGGGGAATGAGAAAAAAAGTTGACTTTTTTAGTTTACAAAACAATGAACTAATCATAGAGCAATAGGACAGAGCTTTTAAAGTTGGCTTCAGTGCGAACGTTACCGACAATTCATACCTCACCTGTTGTGGATAGCTGTTTTAGAGCTAAGGGGTAGTCCAAGCATCGTAAAACAACTCAAAACTCAAAGAATTTAGAGCAGCTAATGCAGAAAACATCCCACCAACCTTTCTCTTTCCCAGTTATTACTGCAGGAACATTATTAGATTCTGACAGATGACACACTCAACTGGCGGTCGCCGAGTTTGACACTAATTATTTCAGCAAACACACACAGACTTCTGTGCAAACAACTGTGTGATGCCAAATTTACAGCTGAGTAAAGGTTTGTTTAATAGCATCTGAACGGCTTCAGTTTGGTGAAACAGGAATTCATTCAAACCAGACTGACAAGTTAATGACTATTATTAGTAGGGTTTTGTCATCTTTGAACACCTTAAATTTAAAAATGAATCTGTAGCGTGTGGACAATACATTTATAAACATTTACACTGCTGTAAAAAATGTCCTGTATTTGTGCAGCCCCCCAAGGCACTTCACAACACATTCATTCACACACTAGCTATTTTAGTAGAGCTTTAAAAGCTGAGCGCTAACTTTGCTGAAATAAGAGTATAATGATGTTTAAAAGACATTTGTAGAAACTGCTATAAACAAAGTTGTTTCAGGGTAAAGTTGCCAATGATCTTGGGCCATCTAGGACTAACGTCTCAACTCTCCAAACTGAAGGCTGAACTATTTTTTCATGAAGTTGATTTGCCAATTCTCAGTCAGATTGATGCAGATGTATGATTTTACACCAACAAGCACAATTTGACATAGTTTCTTCTGGACTCAGGCTTCTGTCTTAGCCTAGCAGAACAAATACTAGCCGTGAAGCAGTAAGCAGAAAACACACCCCATGTGAGGAGCAGCAGACAGAGGCTGTAAAATGCATTTACACTCAAATAACTTTCACGAGTCAAAGGGACGGTAGAGGGGCGGAGCAGGAGAGGAGAGTGACGACAAACCTCCTGGCAGAGTGGATCAACAAGGAGCTATTGATACACCAAGTCTGTGCTGATGGGAGTCAAACAGAATCACAATCCTGGGTTGTGCTTTTCACCTTGTTGACCTTTCTGAACTTTAAGGTTTAGTCATTTTAGAAGTGGAGCAGCAAGGCTTTACTCGACACATTTATTTCACCTCTTTGGAAAATGTTACAACCTGTAAAAACTAGATCAGTTTTTAGCATTTCTGTTCTTTTGTTTGTTGTTGTGACAAACGAATTCCGAGCAGGTCTTCGGCGTAATAAATTCAAGAAAATTTTGCTGATGTTTTGAGACTTTCAGGACTAATAGATCAGAGAATCATTACAACAGAGTCTGCTGCTGATCCTGAGAACACTAACGACTCCTCGGGAACTCTCTGCACATTTTTATACCCAAACTGTGGTTTGTAGGATTCAATAATTGAATTTATTTGGAGTCCTAAGTGGATTTTTTAAATGCTTGTGGTGGCCAGTTCGAACGTGATTCAAGGAGTCTGAGGTCTGCCTGAGTTTATTAGCACGTAAACTGTTGTTAAAACACAAAACGATGTTAACAACATGATAGGGCTTGTCATTACGATCAGTAAACCTGTAACAGGACAGAGCGTAGAATCCAGAGAGTTGGGCACTTATAACTGCCCGTTAACAGTGTGTGTGTGTGTGTGTGTGTGTGTGTGTGTGTGTGTGTGTGTGTGTGTGTGTGTGTGTGTGTGTGTGGTGTAATTAAAGCCAGGTCTCCGGCATGGAGCCCAGTAGAAGTATCGTCAGTCTGTCTGTGGCATGTGGTGGTGGTGCTGACCTCCACTCTCTCTTCTCCTTTTCTCTCACCTCCTCCTCTGTCCTGAGATCTGCTGATTCTCTGATGCGTCCGTGCTCCGATACTGACCCAGCTAACTAGTCTGGTGACTTTTGCTAAGTAAAGGGCTTGTTTCATCAGTTTTGTGTAGGACCTCATGGTTGTCTAATGTTAAGATGTTGTGCTGATCCAACTACTCAAGTCTTCAGCACACACACACACACACACACACACACACACACACACACACACACACACACACACACACACACACACACACACACACACACACACACACACACACACACACACACACACACACACACACACACACACACACACACACACACACACAAGCAGGGCTATGAAGATGAAGCCAACATGTGCACAACATAGCACAGTACCACTGTTTCTGTATTTGACCCTGTACTTCCAGTAAGTGTGTGTGTGTGTGTGTGTGTGCGTGCGTGCATGCACATTGCTCAAACTGAATTCCAGAGAGCGTTTCTGGTATTTGTGTGTACAGTCTCTGTGTTCACGTATGCACAATGAGTGAGTCTGGAATTTCTCGAGACATTGTGAATCCTAGTGATCAACATGGTGATCCTGTGTTAGATGTACAACACGCTTCAGGTGCATGAACCCACAAACTAGTCCCAGTGTGGGGAGACATCCGGATGAAGGCCATAGTGGAGTGCTTTGTGGTTGATTATCCTATCACAAACATAAAATGAGCTAATCCTGATGGAACTGATAGACAACAAATGATTAACTAATAATAAGCAAAATTTGAAGTAATGGTGAACCTATTCTAAATGAGCTTTGACCTAACTGATGGCGAACCAATCACTAATTGTGAACTAATGGTTTAAAATAACAAAAATTAAAGCTGAATTAATCACAGACTAAATGTTATTCATTTGAGAACTAATGGAAAATTACTAATGAATTAAAAGTTAACTTAATATAAACTAATAGTAAACCAACAATAAACTAGTGAACTAATAGTAACTAGATAATGAACTAATCATTCACTAATGCTAATTGATCATCAGCAAATAGTGAACTGATCAGGAGCTAATCATTAGACAGTGTTTACAATTTCATGAATTGTGGTTATGAATTATGATCATCAAGAAAATGATTAATATATGCTAAACTAATCACTAACTGCAAATTAGGTAAACATTAACTAATTACCTATTTTTGGCCTTCGTTACCCATTTTTAAGGCATTTGTGAAACAAATGATCAAACTATTTAATGGTCCCAACTTTAACAGAAGCCAAATCTGATTGAAGCTAGTAGGTTTCTGTAAGTGTGAAGGCATGATAGCTCAGGTAAACAAGACTGTGCACACGCACACACACACACACACACACACACACACACACACACACACACACACACACACACACACACACACACACACACACACACACACACACACACGCACACACACACGTACACACACACATACACACACACACACACACACACTTGGCATCCATGGGGATTTATTTGACCCCTTATTGCCATTGGTGAGCCTGTGGTGGAGATGAAAGCATGCCTTCCCAGTGTGGCCTCAGTTTCTATAGCTATGGACACAGCCTCACACTGGTCGGACACAATGGAGGGGCCCTGCCACTCGTCCCTGCCAGAGCCCTCTCCTCTCCTCTCCCCATCCCATCTTATCCCATCCGTCACCGCAATCATATTTTCAAAACAATAACACAACCAGTGGGGGTGGGCTTGATTGAAGTGTGTGCATGTTTGATCCATTGGAATGAGAGTGTCTGTTATAAGTGTGTGTGTGTGTGTGTGTGTGTGTGTGTGTGTGTGTGTGTGTGTGTCATTATTTTTAGGCACGCGTTTGCTTCAGCCGAGTGTGAACATGCTCATTTGACATACGTGCAGTTTGGAAGCAACTGCACTGATGTAGGCGTGTGTGTGTGTGCCGATGCATGAGTGTGTGTGCTGTGAGTTAGTTCTTTGATGGCATGGCCGGAGCGTGCCTAATGTGACTGCTTGCTGATGTGGTGTGGATGGGGGGGTGGGGGTGGGGGGGGGGGGGCAGTGCAGAGCCTCCTGCCTTCGTACTGTCTACCCCTGCCGTGGCCCATGGCTCCCTGTGAAAACTTGAAAGGAACCAAAGGAATCCCCCACTGAACCCCACCAACACACCCCTAGGTTCTCAAAAAGGATGACATCATTCTTTGCACAAAGAGGGCTAGAGCTGAGGTTAATGTGCGTTTAAAGGATACAAGTCTATCAGTTTCACTGTTTAAAAAAATACCCAAGTTTTTTCTTTTCTTGTATGTTTTGGAAGCCTTTTCAACTCAAACTTGGAGTTTTTACTCCTCTGGTTTGTCTGTTATGTCTAGATATGATGACCCATTTCTACTTTGTAGTGCCATGTTTTAGGGAACAGGTGGCATCAAATGCATTGACTTTCTGCAGTGTTTTTAGGTACGTTGAAGACCTTTGTCACACTTAAGCATTACTTTCATCAAGAACCGGCAGCAGTGGCCTTCTGGATGTGGCAGCTGCAGGACGATTAAATGAATAAAACACCACAATAGACAAATCATAGACTATAATGTACCTCAGTGTTCTAAACATGAATGTCTACATTTTTATTTCCCCTCTTTTAAAAACTAAACTAAGATGTGAACAGATACAAGCAATATGTCTAGAAGAAGGAGAAGCCAACACTCTTTGACTCTTAACAATATAATTTTTCACATGGCAATAAATACGGTAATAAAAAAAATGAAAAGATGTGCGTGGGTTGGCGACGTTTGTGTCCCTTTAAGAAGCTGTACCACATCTTGTCGCATGACAGCGTGACTCAACGTAATAAAGGTGACAGCCCCTTCTATTGGACAAAGTCTGGTTTGTGCATATATGTAGTTGTCGTCCATTTATTGTTATAGATGTGAACTCCTCAATATGCTGTGATATTGCCATATAGCCAAGCCCTAACCCGACTAAAATAGCTTTTTTCCAAGCCTCTTTGCCTGGAACACTTTTTCCACTGAATAAAAATGTAAAGCACATATGAAAGGGTGAATGCACATCATAGAGCTTGTTCTTCTGACTGGTGATCTGAAGTCTGTCAAAGTCACGCATCTCGTAAGAAGCATTAACACTTTACGGCAATCCGTGTATACACCTCTGAAGTTGTCAAATCTCCTGTTTTGGCTGGGAGACGGCATTATTTTAACAGTTTCCTGTCATTTTCCTTTATTAGCGTTTTCCCAGAAGTTTGTTCATTGAAAAAAAATCATGCCCTCGCTCCCCTGCTCTTACAGAAACCAGAGTTTCACTCACAACTCCCCGCCCATGCTCTCGCAGATAACGGAGGAACACTATACTTCCATCACCAGAAATTGTCACAAATTTTTTAATTCAGAACTTGACAGGTATGCTCAGAACAAACGAGCTAGAAAACCTGGTTGATAAAAAAAGGAGAAGAACTTTTGGGCTGAAAGAGGGGTCAAGCAAGAGTCAAGATCTGGCAGCGAGAGCTCAGCGACAGAAGGATTCAAATTGGATGCAGACCTCGCCATCATGCGTTTGCTTTAACTTTAATATGTGGTCAGCTGGTTTGAAAACACAGGCGCACACTGAGGGGGAGGGGATACAAGTTTGTTTTTATGACACTGATGCAAAACAAACACTAGGGGGTGTTAAAGCCAGTCAAAACTGTCCAGTGTACTTTAATCTTCTCAATGGCCTAGGGGTATGAGTGTCCTCCCTGGAACTGGGAGATCAGGGCTCATATCTAGATGGGTCATACCAAAGACTTTAAAAATGGGACCTAATGCCTCCCTGCTTCACACTCAGCTTTAAGGGGTTGGATTGGGGGGTGAAACCACCAAATAGATCCTGAGTGCGGCCACAGCTGAAGCTCACTGCTCCCTACGGGGATGGGTAAAATTGGGAGATGAATTTCACCAGTGTGAGGTGATGACTAATGGGACTTTAAAGCTGTTATGGCAAATTTACGGAACAAGCTAGGCTATGAATGCAAACACAGTCACAAAATACTCACCCCTTCCCTCGGTCATCTTCCCTGAGATGCTTCTGCCAGAACCAGAAACCCACAATGCAAGAGGGAACAAGATAGCGCTAAACACCTGTCGCTGTTTTTGTTTAGGTCCAAACATCTTTTGTTGTCCTCTGGTAGTTCATCCTACAGTTCAAGTGGTACCAGCTGGCTGTTTCTCCTTCTCTGATATTAATGTGGGGTGAGAACTTCTCACACCAGTGGTGTTCTGTTGCAAAATACACGAGTGCTTAATGAGTGGAGCACCCAGGGAAGTGTGGCAGTTCAGCGAGACCGACAACTGGGTGGTCCAATAGTTGCCTTCATTCCAGAATGTGTTATTGGTAAATTGGCTGATTCAATATAACCTTCCAACAGGATTGAAACATTAGAATGTTTAGTGAATATTTCACTATATAATTCTTACATGTTGCTCCTTTAAAACTATTCAACTATCATTTGAACATCATTATATGAACCTTCACACCAACAGCCGTTGGCTGCAAAGATGTGCAGAGCTGATGATGTTCTAATGGTTAATAAAGTCCCTAATGTCTTTACAGGGTGTGTATTCACACCTTTGTGCCAATAAGGGGCATTGGCAGAGTCAAAGTCACCAGAAAGGCTAATGTCACAGCTACTACTTCTCCCAAAACACACACATACACACGCTTCAGAGTTAATAAGCACCCAGGTCGAGGCATAGCAATATTCACATACGTAAACTATTCTCTCCTTGGCTTTCACACTCTATTCGCACTCATATATGTAGCTCAGAGGTGAGGGCCCGTCACCCTCGCCTGTTTAATGGGCCGTCCATTTGCCAACTGTTCCTTTGAGGGGGCCAGCACGTCGGGCGTCGGAGCTGGGATTTGGGAGGGAGGGCCGGTGCCGCTGGATCAGACAGATGGAGGGGGGTCCGGCTCCATTCATTTAGCTCCATGAGAACAACAGAGCTCCACTTCAAACAACAAGAACGCAACCTGCTGGCCCCCAAATGTCTGCGAACAAATATGCAGGCACGCACAAGCTGTAGCACATGTGCTTTATTAGAGCTTTGGGTTTTTATTTTATTTTTTTTATCTGATGGGTCTTTAATTCAGAATCGACCAAAAACAATGGAAACTCAACACCTGAAGCTAAAGATGTCACCACCACCATTTCAGATGAATTCACAGCTCATCCGCCAACCTGACACTCACAGCAGCACACAAACAGAGGCTCCAGAGCGCCCACCCCATCTCTAACCCTTCTCTCCATGGGATAACCTCCTCTGCTACCACCCCACCCTCCACCCCCTGTTCCGAATTCACTGGCACTTCCAGAAAGCTCCAAGGCGCCAGCGGAGAGGGGCTCATCTCTTGGGAACAATAAAGCCAGATCTTCATAAAAACTTCAAAAAGGCCTCGGCAAGTGTTTTATAGGTGCTTTAAAGGTTTATGGGCCCTGGGGAAGGAGAATGAGAGACAGAAATGACTGATGCAGTAGTGGTAGGCTTTTTTTCCCACCCACTGTACACACAAATACAGAGAAACACACGCAGGCCTACAGAAGCACGCACGCATGCTGCTGCTAATCCACCAGTAGGTGTGAAACTGAAATGGGTTTGTGGCTGGCTGGCCATGGCAGGGTGAGGCAGGGGTGGTGGTGGATGCGAGGGCAAGGGAATAAGTGAGGCAACAAGGTGAAACAGGTGAAGTTGGAGTGATGATGATTCTGAAGGAAGTAGATGAAACAAAGTTTTGACACAAGTGGTGAAGGTTGTTGACAACCTATGACACCAAATTCCTTTAGGCCTGTAAATACAGGTAAAAAGGTTTATTGCCAGCACACACATAATAAATGATTTGCCTTCATTTAGCCTAGAGATCAACATCAGCAAAGACATTCTATAAACTAGGGATGTCCCATTCTGATATTGATAATGGATATCGGCCCAAAAACACTATATCAGATTATATCGGACTGATTCAATTGTCTCCGATATTAGTAGTAAGTTCCACTTTAAATTCATTTCCAGCTATTCTATCCAGCAGCGCCCAGATCCAGCATGCAAAGTCCACGTGATCAGAACAGTGTGTGCTAGCAAAGTAGGAAGGAACAATGTTGGCCACGTGGCTGTATTTTTCGTTAAAGTCCGAAAAAGACAGTTTGGCTCAGTACAACACTTGTCATGCACGAGTTTCCCGTGGAACAGAACCGGGGAAGATTAATATTTCCAACATCATTGTGCATCTGAAGCAGGATCACAAAACATTGCATGGGGATTTTCTCAGAGTGTGAAATTTAAACTTTAGACACTCAACTTGTAGCAGTTGGTCAGTGAACAATAATGTGTTTTTTTTTCTTATGTCCCTAACCTCAGCTGTTCACATTTATACAGCCAACGGTTAATAAAAAATTGGTCAGTTTTTTATACTTACTGTTGCTGGCTTTTGTTTTCTGTTTGAATAAAATCACTTGATCAAGCCTTTCATACATTCCACACTATGAAATACATAAACGTATGAATGACTTGTGCTGATATCATATCGGATTGATATCGGTATTGGTCATTACTGAAGGCTGCATATCGGTATTGTATTGGAAGTGAAAAAATTGTATTGGGACATCCTTACTTTAAACACTTAATTAGTCATCATCACACACTGGTGAAATAATATCTCCTCATTTGACCCATCCCTATGGAGGGCAGTGAGCTGCAGCAGCAGGAACTATTTGGTGGTTTAACCCCCCAATCCAAACCCTTAAAGGGGAGTGTCAAGCAGGGGTCCCATTTTTAAGGTCTTTGGTTTGACCCGACCGAGATTTGAACCCCCACCTCCCAGTCCCAGGGTGGACACTCTACCACTAGGCCACTGAGAAGGAATACAAAAGCAATTCCAAGTGTACAACCCTGTGTATTTTCACTATCATTTGTTGCGGTCAGTGGAGATTCTTGAAATAATGATAATTGTTTAGTTAACAATCAAATGGCCTACCAAACGGATCTGAGACATGGGGAAGATGGAGTTTCACTTTGGTAACATTTTGTGTTTAACCCTTCAAGCCTGTGTCCACTAATTAGGGAACAAACAAGTGTAGCTGTCTAAAATCACCCATTAAAGGGGATATATTATGTAAAGCTCATCTTTAGCATCCTTTAGTGCTGTCATGTGGGTCTTTACTACCTCTATAAACATCCAGGGACAGCAGTAGCCCAGGAGGTAGAGCAGGTTGTCCAGTAATCAGAAGGTTGCAGGTTCGATCCAAGCTCCAACCAGAAAATGCTGCTGTGTCCTTGAGCAAGACACTTATGCCATCTTGCCTGCTGGTGGTGGTCAGAGGGACCTGTGGTGCCACTGTTCAGCAGGCTTTGCCTCTGTCAATTCTCCCCAGGACTGCTGTGGCTACACCATAGCTCCTCCCCACCAACGTGTGATGGGTGAATGACTGATTGTGTTGTTAAGTCTCTTGGGGTATCGTAGAACCCTAAGAAGGTGCTATACAGGCCATTTACCATCCCAAATGTGGAAAAAACATGTCCGTTATTTTTCTTTTAGTGCAAGAGAGCCCCTCCAGGATATCGACGCTTCTCAGCTTATAGCAGCCTGAGTGGGAGATGGGTGGGCGTGGCCAGCTACCGGTCAAAAGTTTTAGAACGCTCCAATTTTTCCAGTTTTTTTATTGGAAATTATGCAGTTTAATGTCACATTGCACTGTGAAATGAAAGCATAGTACAAATAAGCAATTGGAGTTAAAAAAATAAATCATGGAATCAATTTATTGACCAACATGTATTCTAAACATTTGACTCAAAAGTAGCCCATTTGGCAGATATAACAGCTGAGCACACTCGCGGCATTTCTTTTTACAACAGAAATCAAATATTCTTCAGAAAGTTCTTCATATATCTGTTGCAGAAGTTCCCATAAATGTGTGGCACTTGTAGGTTGCTTTGCTTTCACTCTTCTGTCCAGTTCATCCCAAACCAGCTCGATGGGCTTTAAGTCTGGAGACTGTGCTGGCCACTTCATGTTTTGAAGTTTATCATCTTGTTCTTTTTTCCTGAGGTAGTGCTGGCATAGCTTGGACTTGTGTTTTGGGTCATTATCGTGTTGTAGGATGAACCCCTGACCAACTAGACGCATACCAGAGGGTACTGCATGGCGTTGGAGAATGCTGTGGTAGCCGTTTTGGTTCAGGATGCCTCTCATGCTGTACAAGTCACCAACCCTGGGTCCAGCAAAACAGCCCCAGACCATCACACTTCCTCCTCCATGTTTGACAGTTGATGCCATACACTGTGGAACCATCCTTTCACCTACTTGACGAAGTACAAAGATTTCAAATTTGGATTCATCAGTTCATAATACCTTCTTCCAGCCTTCAGTAGTCCAATGGTGGTGTTCCATAGCCCAGGCAAGCCTCATTCTCTTATTCTGACGTCTTAGCAGTGGCTTTCTTGCTGCAACGCGTCCTGTCAAACCTGCAGCTTGAAGTCTTCTCTTCACAGTTGAAACTGAGACTTGCTTACTACAACCATTATTAAACTGTGCTTGAAGCTATTGTCCTGTGAGCTGCCTATCACACAAGCTGTTAACTCTCAGAAACTTGTCATCTGATGCAGTTGTGGCTTTGGGTCTGCCAGACCCTGTGAGAGTTTGCTCCAGTTTCTGAGTGCCTTTTTAATGGTGAAGGAAACTGTACTCACTGACACCTTGACTTTCTTTGCAATTTCTCTGTAGGAAAGACCTACATTTTTAAGTGTTATGATGGTCTGTCTCTCTTCCATTGTTAATTGCCTTTTTCTTGCCATTTTTGTAGCAACACACTATTATCTGCAATATATTTCTGTTCAGCTGATGCTCATGAGGGTATGGTGCCATATGTTCCAACACTGCTTTTATGCAGACAGAGGATCTAGTAATCCAGAAAAGTTGGAACACCTGTGGGAATTAGTAGCACCTGCTTTCAAGGCTTGATCAACCTCCATTGCTGCAGAACAGCTGTGTTCCCTGAAAAAGGCGTTTTTGTATAATTAGAAATGTACATTTAGATTAACCGTATCTTTTTTTCTAACCTCTCACCACTTAACTTTGTACCATTTCAAGCTATTCATTGGATTTGAATAACTGAAACTGCAACAAATAACTGGAAAATGTAGAGCGTTCTAAAACTTTTGACTGGTAGTGTAGCTTGTTTCCTTAAAGTGACAGAGCCCTGAAAGGCCTCATTCTGGAGGTTACTGAAGCAGTTAAGAATAAAACTGCTGAAATATTTTAATGTGAGAGGGATTTAATGCAAAGTACTTCATGCATATGTTTGGTATCAACAATAGAACTATTATAACTTATGAAAATATGTCATAATATGTCCCCTTTCAAATGATGTGCAGATCCAGTCAGTTTCTATCAACGGGTCAATTTCAGCAAGATTTTAGAAAATAATCAACAAATATTTGCTTATCAAGATGTGTTCAAGTGTCAGTCCTGAGCTAAAGCAAAGTTAGAGTGCCGACTCTTAACGCTTGTGATCTAGAAGGGTCTGTATTTGTCTGTGTGTGTTTGTGAAGTTATGTGACCCCCTAATGCTCAGCGTTACACCAAACCTCTAGAAGGGTGGAGAGGTGTGGCACGGTGAGTTGGAAGCAATAAGACTTTGAAGGTGAACTGGTTGCTGAGTTTCAAGTGGGAGAAGACCCATGCAGTTAACCATCCAGTGCCTGCAAGGAAGCTCATCAGCCTTTGTCTTTGTCTCAGACACATGATCTTAGTTTCACTTCATGGATTCAGGTATTTTGATGAGTCACACTGCATCCATCCAAGCTGAGCACATTCTGCATCGAGTCCCTTTTAAGAGCATGAATGGCCACTATTCAAGGTGTTTTTGGAATGTTTTCTTTGTATGTATTCAGATATACGCCAGGGGTTATATTTAGATCGGGTCCTCCTGGAGTCAGAAGGTTTAATATTAGAAGGTGTCAGAATTCCAGTACAATTCTTAAGTTACTGTCAATAAATGCTCAAGGGCTGCTCTTGTAAGTGCAGCACAGCACACACTAGCAAGTAATATTGCATGATTTGTGTGTGATGGGATGCTTAGGAAATGTGAGTGGATTTCTCTTGATATAGTTGGAAAGTGTAAATCTTCTAAATGGTACACATGTGCATTTACACGTCTATATATCAGGATTCTTGAGTGCTCGCTGTGTGCCAGTATACGTTTATGTGTGTGTGTGTGTGTTTGTGTGTCCCTCTTCACATTAGTGTTTGTAGGATCTGTTGACAGGCAAGCATGCAGCATTTTATTTGCTCAAGGGCTGAAAAAACACATGGCGCTAGCAAGGGAGCACTGTGATATGAGCCTGCTGAAAGCAAGCTGGCCAGCCAGAATTCTAGCCTGGGATCATGAGTCAACTAAACATATAAACATACGGTGTATAAGCAGGACTGTGCATCATAAAAATGTATGATTGCATAAGAAAAAATACGTATTCCCATGCAGATAGGCATTTCTAACATTAGGATAGTTCTCTTGAAAGTATTTAAATGTCTAATTCTATTTGTATACTTTTTTTCAGATCAACACATTCATGCACTGAGATTAAACAAATGCATCTAGCTTCAGCTAGCAGAGACAGAGTTAACCCTACTTCACCCTGGGGGCATAAGCAGCACATGGCAGCAGATCGGTTTACTAGCGAGTTGCGCTGCGTGCCAGGACACACCGGGAGAATCTCAGCCGCGGAGGTTTTACACTGAAACCGTGTGTGATTTCCTGTCTAGCCCTGTGCTAACTGCGGAACGTGTCCCAGAAGCGGCACGCAGCAAAGATAGAACCCAACCCTATCTTAACCCCTACTTCACACTGGAAGCCTCAGCGAAGCAGAACGGCAGTGGAACGTCACTGCTTCAAATAGAATCCACGATAGTCTATGGAGGTGATTCAAACCAGTCGCAATGCAAACATTTTCAGGCGCGTCCCAGAAGCGGCACGCCATACCGCGAAAGATAGGACTGGGTTCTATTTATGCCACGAGTCGCTTCTGGAACACGTCAATTTACAGTTAACGTATAGGGTTAGACAGGAAATCACACACAGTTTCAGTGTAAAACCCCAGGTATTTTTCAAAATGAAAGACTATTGCAGCGATGTGATTTTATAACTAAGTAGATTAAATCAGTACAAGTAACCTAACAGCTTATTTACTCCCTGCATCTTTCCGGAAGTGCACCATTTTTTATGGCTTTAATCCTGGCAGTGGAGAGGAACCACATGACATAATTTATGACATTAATCAGCGATATCAAACTTAATTTCCTTCTTTTTGGTTTAATGTTGGATGGCATAAACAGACCGTGACCTTTGAAGTCCTGAGGGATTTAGTGATCTCGCGAGTCAGGCAAACAAAGCATGGCGTGGCATGGCTTGCCGCTTCTGGGATGAAATATTCTGTGTTGCAGATGGTTTGAGTCAGTCCCACGAGGAAGTGACGTTCCGCTGCCGTTCCACGCCGCTGATGCTTACAATGGGTAAAAATAAACCGCAATGCAATGTCAGTTCAGCGCTAACGCTGTGCTGACCTTTAGCATTCAGTCACTTATCTGCATGGTTAATGTCAAAGAAATGGTAACAAGTGATGACAATGTTTGAATTACAATAAAACAGCAGCAAAATTCTGCAAAACTTGTAAGATGACAAAAATCCAAGAACAGATAGAAGACAATTGTAAAAATAATTTTTATTTTATTTTACTTTAAAGGTGATGTCTTGTGAAGATTTAAATGTTGCACTTCATTTACCCCAGGAGTCAGAAGGAGTGATGTCACACATTTTAAACACATCTGTCCAATTTCTTCTACTGTTGAGTCCAAGGAAAAGATTACAGTTGTAAATTTTCAAACAACCTCATTTTAGAGAAACAGAATTGTTCTAATTTGATTGATCAGTTTTTTATAGGAATCTTTATTTATACTTTAGTTCACGTTATTTCCTCTGTAATAAACTGATACATCCTTCCACCCAATATCTTAAGTTGCTCACTGGTGTCTATCTCCAGAGGTCATCGGATGAGAGACGGGGACACCCTGGACAGGTATGCAGTCCATCACAGGGACACACAGATGTCCAGACACACACCCACACCTTGTGACAATTTGGAGTCTCTGGTTAACATATGTCATGCATGAAACCCACACATGCATGAGAACATGCTAACTCCAGGGGTGAGTCCAGGAAGTGGCCTGTAGTGGCACATGTCACCCTTGGAATCTGATTGGCTACCCCAGATGCCACCCTGCTGAGTTCCATTTACTTTACTTTAGTGTGTTATTAAGGGACCTGCCATTCTGGCATCCCCACAAGTTTTGCATCAAAACAACCGGCTCAACTGTGGGAGGCGTGCAATAACTTTTCTAAGCATTTGGATTTACCATGGCAAAATTATTTGCAAAAAGCATCCAAACATTTCTCATTTTGAGTGTGTTCATTACAAGTGTGTTCATGCTTTATAGGGCCAACATTTGTGTGGGCGCACGCCACTGTTTGAGCCGGAATGTATCCCCCTCAATTGTTGGCCCTGTAAAGATAGTCCTGGTCCACACTCTACTCCAATTAGTGGCAGCAATGCACCAAGAAGTCGTTTGCTAAGTTCCACAAAGCATCTCAAAGAAGATCGATAGAGGGTTAAAGCCTCCTTTATGCTTCTGCATTGGTGCAGGGACATGCAACGCCTTTATCCGTCCATGCAAGGGCTCTCCAGCAGCCTGGATGGACGGAGTTGATCCCACTTTTGTAAACATCCATCAAACGAGATGGAGAACACAAGCTTGTGATTGGCCAGGACTCCGCTTTTGTCAGCAGCGCCGCCATGCCCCCTCAAAAACATAAAGAAAGACTAAGATTTCTAGTGGCAGACATGGAGCAGCTTGAAGAATCCCTCATGGAAAAGTTCTAAAAATATGAACGTTTTATTCCCCCATGATTAGACAAGTGTTTTATTTGTGGACGGAAATTAGAGGCGGCCAGCGGATGAAGACATGGAGAACAGTGAAGGACAAAATTGTCCATGGTTAAAAGTCTCTGAAATACAAAATAAATACAATAGTAAATGCACCATCTTGGACCGGATACATGACAGCATACCCCAAAACAGCACTACACCCTCCGTTGTCCTGGGGGGATTGGTTTTCAACACTCCCCAGGAGACGGAGAAGTCAGAGATCAAAATGTCTCTGTCCGTGTGTGTCTTTCCCTTGTGCAGCTGAAGCATAAACTAGGCCTAAGACACCCAAAGAAGATATTGTCATGACACAAAGTGGAGCTCTCTAATGCTAAAGAATTCATTATTTTGTAAGTGATGGAACCCCCCACCCCCCCACCCCCTCAAAAAAAAAAAAAAAAAAGCATAACCATCTGTGCCAACCATGCATAAACAAGTGCCTCAAGCCCATTTTAAAAGGCCATTGCTAACTCCACACAGAAAGGCTTCAGCAAGGATTTGAGCCTGAGACCTAATCATACCAACACCACCACCATGCAGCCCTTTACAGATGTAAATTAGATGATTCCAATTAAAACAAGAAATTGTTTGTCTTTGGGTTTCTACTGTGTTTTTATGAATTCTGCATGTCCTGCAGCACATGCATACAATATTCAGCTCTGGTACATAAGACTGGAAACAGGATTTAAGTTCTTATGATGAAAACAGAAAAGGATCTTTTATATGGTGCCTCTCCAAATAAAAATGATGAAGTGCTTAAATGACACTGAAATGTTCTTTCAGACGTTTAGACTTTAGGCTGAAACAATCCATCATCACTCTGTAGCAAGTGAAGCAGGAGTATTTTTCGTCACCTTCATTCTAATCTGTCACAAATTTTCTAATCCACAGACAAAAATGGACTCCATGGGCCTCATGTGGTCAGACCTGCCTGTTTGGGGTTCGGTGTGCAGCTGCTCACCATCCAGTTGTCATCAGCTGGGTGGCAAACAAAGATGAGGTCACTATTATTTAGGATTAGCAGGAACAAAAGCTCTCTATTTGTCATTTTCATTCTTACCAGATGAATGTAACGTCCTCCATTTGAATCAAACTGCAAATGACAATCCAGTTAAAACCCAAAGAAAACCAAGGCAGAACCTGTTTCCTTCAGTTTGTAGTTTCTAAACAACGAAAGTGAAAAGGGGACAAGCAGAAGGTTCCCACGTTCGTGTGCAGCAGAGGAGACAGGACTCAAAAAAGCAACCAAAGCTTTCATTTTATAATATTCATTTATTGTTCAATAAAAATAAATTTAAAAAAGTGACGTGATGTCTCCTTCATGACTTTGCTTAATGGGTTGGCCAACAGTTCCTTGTAAACACGGGGCTTTAGTTTCTCAACCGACTTAAACCCCTTTTCTCCCTGCATTCAGCCAGTAACTTCACTGAACTTTGACCTCTGTGATAGTGATAGCCCCTCCACCCATTTTCACATTAAGGACAGATACAGTACATTCATCCTCTTGTCTTTTCTGTCTATGTACACGTTTCACTCTGAGGCTGAGTGATTTGCTTTTGCAGATGGCCCTCGTAAAAACTCCTTTAAAAACAAAAAGAGGACATCTAGGCGCGAACACAAGCCATCGGTAAACCAATTACGACATCTTAAGACAACGTTATAAAGCAGTTACACCTAAAACACATCTGCACATGTGTAAGAAAAGTAGAAGTCTGTAAACGTGGAGTTGCACTGTTAGCTTCCCCTGCAACAGGTTCAACACTCTGCGTGCCTGGAATGCTACAGTAACTGAGGCAGGAAGTCCTCGCTCGCAGGCGGACCTCACTGGTGCTACATTTGACCTTTGACCTACAGTGTTGCTGAGCCGGGCTGGTACTTTAGAATCGGGAAATAAAGAAACATACAAAGAGAAATAATAAGAACATCAAGTTTGTTCTGTGAGGTGGAAATTCTGGGCTGGAATGCTTGTTTCTAAATTGTTTAGAAAATAATTTTTAAGTAACTAAAGCATGTTTACGTTTACAGCTCCTTCTCTACATCCATCATAAGAATTTTATTTAAGACTAAAACAAATAAAAACTCCAGTTTGTTTCCAGGATGTTTTACCTTTGAGATGATTATGATTCCTGCTTCAGAGATTTTAGTCCTTCTCATTCATTTGAACATCGCTCCAAGTCCAAGTCGCCACTATTGGACTTGTTTACTTTTGACTGCTCAGCTATTTAAAGCTTTTCCGAAAACCAATGTGTTCTTTTTATTGTCGTTTGAAGAGATTTTTTTATTTATTTATGATGCCGTGGACACGCGCATCTAGGAACTTTCTTTTTCCTACAATCAAACCTATCTGTGTATTTTATATATATATATATATATATATATATATATATATATATATATATATATATATATATATATATATATTTATTTATTTTATATATATATATATTATATATATAATAATATAATATTACCCTTATTGGGGCAGCAGTAGCTCAGGTGGTAGAGCGGGTTGCCTCATGATCGGAGGGTCATGGGTTCAATTCCAGCTCCCGCCAGGGGTATCCTGCTGTTGTGTCCCTGAGCAAGACACTTCACCCAACTTGCCTGTGTTAGTGGGGGGTCAGAGGGGCAGACGGCACCAAATGGCAGCCTCGCCTCTGTCAGACCTCCCCAGGGCGGCTGTGGCTACAAGTAGCTTACCATCACTAACAGTGTGTGAATGTGAGAGTGTGTGAAAGCGTCTTTGGGTGTCTAGAATAGCGCTATATAAGTTCAATGCATTATTATTATTATTATTATTATTATAATTATTATTATTATTAGCAGGGTTTGATTATTTGCTAAACTCATTCCTGAGGAGAGCTGGTAAATGTTGGGATGGCTGTGTGCTTGGTTTGGGACTGTTTCTGTTAGTTTGCATTAGGAAAAGTCCTGAATGAACCTCTTGGAATAAAACTGATCTGTAAAACATTAACATTTACGGATCCCGAAGAGGTCTGTAGATGCAGATTATTTTGCACAAAGACTGGATGGATATCCTTTTTTTGTGCAAAATTGATCAACTTCCTTTTTTAAGGATTTGCACACTGTGCCTGCAAGTTGCAACCTTTGGTTTAGTTTCTAGTTTTTCTTGTTTCTTATGTCAAAGCGGTTGTGGTAAAAACTGTCAGTTTATGCATGCAGCTTCATGTAAAAACATTAGACCTCTTTTAAAAATATTTCTTTTTGACCAGAATCCGGATTTAAAAGCCTGTGCTAGCCCACAGAGATAAATCTTCAGATGCACGTGATTAATTCCACCAAACAACAAAACACTGAACCTTTAGCAAAGCATGACCACAATACTGCAAATGTACCCAAAACAACTGGAATATATACGTGCCTTTCCCATGAACCAGAGAAACAAGTCTTGCTTCTAATTTTGTTTTGTTCCAAAAACCTAAATGAGCTGGTTTGATTTTGCTTCTTCGCATAATGACAATGCTGTTTGTCAGCTACACTGTGTAACACACACAGAGCCTGTGGCTGCAAAAGAGCACCACACAGCAGCGCAAGCTAACTTATGGGCCAAATCACAAGTTAGACATGTCCTTAAATGGGGACACCACCCACCTTTTTACTACTCCCTTTCCTCTAGCCACCTGGGCCCAGGCCAGATCCCACATCCTTGGAACGTGGGGCCTGATTGCTGCTCTTGTGGAAGGAGAAGATGTGACAGCCCTGGATGAGCGTGTGGCCTGACTGGATAGCGGTGCAGCCCTTTGTCATTTTAAAAACCCAAAAGTACTGGCGTCAATCACACCAGGAGTCAGAGACAGTTTGTATTAGCCTTTGCTCAGCTTCGTGATCTTATAGCCCAATGATTTCTGACAGCACAGAAAAAAAAACTCTCTTTGTTCCACATTGTAAGTGTTCATTTGGTGTCCATATGAGGAGCTGATGTTTATAAAAAAGCTTCTTATGCTTGGGAGAACACATTTCACAGAAACAGATTCTCAGAATGGTGTTTCAGATGAAAAAAAAAAACAGGATGTACGAGCTGCAGTCGAGGACGGAATCACCACAGAGACAAAGAAAACATTTATAAAAACCAGTCCGGACAGAAAAGTTTCCTTTGCCCCTCTGGTACCCGTGTGGGTCACACTGTGGTGGCCCGGCCATGTTTCAGTGCTAGTGGTGAATACTCTTTAATGCGAACGCACAGTTTGCCCCTCAGCCACGGGTTCTGAAGCTCCAGGGGACAGAAGTCGTCCTGCAGCCATTTCTCTCTGTTGTCCACAACCAGCACAAGGCCAAAGTGCTTCAACTGTTCAGGAGTGTAGTAGACACACTGCTCCTGTTCGTTGCTGCCGCCGCTGCTGCCCAGCAGGCGCCGAGACACGACGTTCATCTCTTGGACCACCAGCTGGACCATCTCACGCGCCGTTGTTCCAGGAGTCACACAAAGCTGGAACCCAGGAGAGAGGAGAAACATTTAGTTCCAATAAACCACTAGCCTGAGACTGGTGGAAGTGTGCGAGTACCTTAATGCTTGTCTCCTTCGGCAGGCCCGTGTGATACTGCGGATAGACGCGCAGCGTAGCGTGGCAGCTCTTCCTGAACACAGCTGGCGATGGCGTGTTGAGTCTCTGTGTCCCACTGTCTTCTGATAATGTACGTGCAGGTGGACGGTGTGGTAAGCAGCGCTCTCCAGGACAACAGCGGTCCACTGATGAGGGCCGGTGCCATCTTTTCTGCGGTGAGGCGGAGGGTGAGGAGTAGGTGGTGTGGTAGGAGTAAGGCTGATGGTGCCCCGCTGTGGTGGAGGGGAACTCTAGGCTGCTGGTTCTCACACAGAAGGCCTGTCTCTTCTCTGTGATGTGCAGCAGCTCGATTTGCCTGCTGGGCAGGATGAAGTCACTGTCGAACAACTCTGGGGCCCCCCGGCGCCTTTCTCCGCCACACCGGCCCCCCCCACCTCTTTCTCCTTCCCTGCCGAGCTGCTGCTCAGAGGCCTGGAGGACGTCTGGTGTGGAGTCTCGAAGAGCTCCTCCTCCACGTCCACCTCCACTGGGACACACGCCTCCCCCCGAGCCACTGCCGTCGCTTCGCAGGTAACCACGAGGCTCCAGAGGTGCAGAGGATGATAGAGGTGACGGGGGCAATAGGTCCAACTCACGGGGACTCTGAGCACGGCTCGAGTCATAGTCGCTGTCGGTGGTGAGGAAGACTTCAGACGAGCCTTCTTCGTCTGACAGACCAGGGCAATCTAAAGCATGAGGCAAAAGGAAACGTTTAAGGAAATGAACTTCATCTCAGCACCAGAACTAAACACACCTGAAGTTTTTCTGACCTGAATGTTTCCGGCAGGGTTCAGGTGAAGGCAAGGGGGAGGGCATGAAGTCTGGCTGGGAGGAAGTGGAGGGGGGCTTTTCTGGAATCAGCTCCTTAGAGAAGTCAATGATCCAGCTGATGGAGATTCCTCCTGTGGGCTGCTTGTAGCGAGCATACTGCAAAGTGTCCATGATCCACCTCGCGTCCCGCCATACCTCCTCCATCTGCTACAAAGTTAGACAAAACAACATCACTTATCAAAAATAAATGATTGTAGATCATTATTTCTGCTTATAATATTCTGGAAATTTATTAATCTGGTTTTAGGCCAGACTGCACGAAGGCAGCCCTGGTAAAAGTAATCAATGCTATCCTGCTGGCTAGACAGCAGCAGATATGGACTGTTAGTTATGTTTGATTGACACAGTGATCCTGATCTCTCGTTTTCAGCACTATGTGGGAATTTCTATACTGGCTATGGCTCATGACCATGTTTGCATTGAAACCCTAGCTTGTTCTGTAGGTTCACTATTACCATTTCATTTTTGGGGTAAAAACTGACCATGGGCTTAGCAACATTTGCTTTTAACACCTTAGACGATTGTCAAAGACAAAGCCGTTCCTGTTCATGTGTGACTTAGAAACAGTCTTTCACACTTTTATAATTTCACACGTGGATTATTGGAACTCCATCCTAATTGGGCTTGGTCAGAGAACTTTATTGTGCTTATAATCGGTACAAAATGCTGCAGGACAACTTAACTAGAAAGAAAAAGGGAAATTTTGATCACACCAGTCGGATGCTGACCTCTCTGCACTGGCTGCCAGTTTATTACAGGCTTTGTTTTAAGATTCTGCATTTAAATCCCTTAAAATGGGCTGGCCCAAGTGTAACGTCCCTCCATGCCTGCTTCGGTCTGAGGACTTGCTGCTGCTTGTGGGCCCCAGCTCTTGACTGAGGCAGAGATCGAGCTTTCTTATTCGTTGCCCTTGGGGGAACTTCCTCTGCCAATCACGCTGAAAACTTATTTTTATTTGTTGGTTTGTGATTCCATGTGAGGCTGACACTGTCGAAGCTTGTATTTGTTTTCTATATATTTATAGCTTTAATTGATTGCACCATATTGTTTTCTGACTGTACAGCACTTTGGCTGGCCTTGTGCTGATTTTAACGCGATATATGAATAAAGGGTGTTATGCACTGGCTGGATCCATACCTGCACGTGCTCTTGGACTTGTTGGTGCTTCTTCTTAGCAGCGTGGAGCTCGGACTCAGAGAAGGCTTCTCGTAGTGCCTGCTGTGACATGAGGGACTCCAGCTCCAGCAGAGCCGAAACTCTACAGTACTGGCCAATGAAACTGGGGCAGTACGCATTAAAGTGAACTGTAAAAGAAGCACAGAGACCTTTATAGAAACAGCAACACAAAAATGAGAGTGACTCTAACGCTGGCTGAAGTTTGACACACTGACCCAGTTCAAAGAACTGCAGGGGCAGGGTGAGGAAGCCGGAGCGAGGCGAGTAGGGATTATTCTGACCAGGAGCTGTACACACTTCATCTGAAGGTGGCAAGAGGAGCAGGAAGGACACTTTCCCCCCAAACTCTAACACCTCTTGGCTGTAGATACGAAAGTCCTGCACCTGGATACACACATAGACAATCCTCAGCGAGAAAAAAACATCTTAATTGGAAAAACTCTGTCAGAAGTGTTTTTACTGTAGTATATTTTACTGATCTCTTTTCCTGTAATCTAATTTGCTGTGACGTGTCCCATAGGGGTTTATTTCGTAATTCTACCCATTTATTCCCTCTTATTAATTAAAATTCCTCCATGGTTTTGTTTCTACAAAAATGATTGTATTTAATCATTAATGTGCTATTTTTAAACAGTATTATGTATGCATCATGTATCCCCCCCCCCCCCCCCCCCCCCACACTTTTTCTCAGTTAGAGATCACATATTTGGGTGTCTGAAGTCACCATCTCAAAAAATAAACCTGTTACTCTTTTGGAGCACTTTTCCCGGAAAATTTCTCAATGAGCGAGCAGTTCAGGTTAGAAGTGGAAAGTTACGTCACTTCTCCAGCTTGGAGTAGAATTACTTAACCTCCTCGTCTTTATCTCCTCCCATCTTCTACTTCAGATCACGCTGCCTTCACTGTGCTTATAAATGTGGGAAATCAAACCGTTGGCTTTTTAACTTTTAAAGTTTTTATGCAAAATTGACTTGGAATACAGAATGAGGTGAGCTAGGGTAACAGGGTTGAAAAGTATTCAGTCACAACGATGAGGTGAAAAAAATTATTTAATTGAACATAGGACTTAGCTGCACTCTGAGTAAATCAAAGGCAGAAAAGAAACAGGGCATGTGATTTCTTAAAGAGACAATGTTATTACCATCAATCTCTGGAAAAATCCATCAAAATGCTGTTGAAAATGAATTAGATGATGCCCTGTTGTTGAAAAATTTACGGCTTCAGAACATATACCCATAAGCACTGGGTCTAAAACAAATGAGAGTGGGTCTAAGGGTGATTCTCAATGCAAAGGAACCTTGCCTTGATGTCTTGGCCCTGCCCCGGTTGCCTAGGAGATACGTCATCAGGAGCCACAAAGACGTGTTCCAATGTTCATGTTCTACCGAGGCGTGCGTTCTCCTTTTGTTAGCCGTTTAGCTAGCTGAGCAAGAATGCACGGGAGGTGTCTTGTAGCCTAGCCTTGGTCAAAAATTTTCCAGAACACACAGCAGTATTTTCAAAAGGATGGCAGATCAGAAGCCAGCAGCTACTTCGGGAACAATTTTCAAGTTTAAAAGTAAGACAACTACCGTAAATCCTCTAATACAGGCCCGGGCCTGTATTTGACTCAAGTTCATCAAGCTCCAGGCCTTTATTGGAAGGAGGACCAGAATTAGAGGCAGGCCTCAATTTCTATTTGAGCAAAATGAACTAATGGTTATCTGGAGTGTTTTTTTTTTTTGTTTTTTTTACCGTGTCCTGTCTGGCTGTGAAGCAAGCAGAATTGATGTCTGGTTCGCTGGAGTTTTTGACAATTAAAATTGCGCCCACATTTTCAAAGTTAAACACATTTCTTTTAACAATGGTAGTTTCTGCTTCAGCCCTCTCCCCCTCCCCCTGCGCAGCGGCCGCAAACTCACTGATGTGCCTGCAGCCTCTCGGAGTTCCTGCTGCTCTAAACATTAAAATAATTATTTCATTTTCTGTTCCTCACTTCTGATTACCTTCAATGGTGTCTGTTTGTTGCAACCACCAGATACAAAAACTAACTTGTTTTTATTTGACTATTTTTCTGTCCTGTCTGTTTATTATCTTCCTGCATCTCCTCTCAATCCTAAAGAAAAACTGCTACCTGGCTTCATATATATTCACCTTATGAGTTACCTTTGAACTGCAGTTCTAAAAGATCTACCGACCGCAAAAACAGCGGAGTGCTCGCTGCTTGGCGGTCGCATCAGTGATCGGTGCGTCACCAGAGGACAAGGTGATGCGCCCCGCTCCACAGCGAAACGCATCAGGCGCAAATAAAAGACAGAAAACAAAAAACATAAAAGGAAATGAGCCGATATGAACGATCGCATGTTAAATTAGTTTTTGAGGTGGCGGCACCTGATTTGATAATGTTACTGTGGCCGTGCTCAGGACGGAGATGTCTGGAGTGCGTCAACAATCAGAGCTTTGCATGCACAAGCTGGTTAAGGTTAGGATGGGGGTGAGGGGAATGTTAAATTGCAAGAGGGTAAACGTCACAAATTGGTTAAATGTCCGTTTTACGGCGGGTGTCAGTGCCGACGCTCTGGCACAGCGCGTTGCCTCCCGACGCACAGGAGCTTGTCACCTGCTGACAGCAGGCTGCTATCTTTTCCGTGGACTGCATCTTGCCGGTCATTATCACGTGACAGCGACTAGTCGATGACAGGCATAAAAAGTCACTATAGAGCGGTGAAGTCGACTAGTGACTAGTTCATACAACCCCTGCTACTGCTCCCCAGAGTGTTCTGCAGCATAATCAGCACGTTCTCTTTGAACTTGATATCAAATTTTCGCCTCCTCTTTGTCTCTGCATGGTTAAAGTCACCCTCGCGGTCTATCACTGGCAAATCAAAAGTGAGACGAATATGACACAACCGCCCCCCGTACTTGCTTGATACCACATTCCACCCGGCCACAATAAAAAACCGGCCATTATTCACCTCCGCCAACTCCGACACCGGCCAAAATATGATACCCAGCAGTTAATTAAATACAGGCTAATATTAGAGGATTTACGGTAATTTAAAATGTTTTTTTAGATCAAAGAAGTTATCTATGGTTGGTTAGCTGCTTAGTAGTTGCAGCTTCGGTGGCTAGTGGTTAGTAACTCACTTATATATTTAATTTAAAAAATATATACACAATTTAAAAAGTAAAAGTCTCATTATATATTTATATTGGAACGTATACGTATAAAATATAACGTTGTCTCCCATGTCATGTGACCGCCGTGGAAGCTATGGTCACGTGATGCAAATTTGTTCCATTTAACCGCTTTCTTTGACCAAGGAAGGACAGTGTCCTTGTAATTAAGGCACCTGGCCTCGCAAGACATCGTCTCGCAAGGCCATGCGCCTTGACATTGAGAAACACCCACAGTCTCTGGGTGACGCCATGTTTCCTTCTACAGGAGCCCATGAGAACAAAATGCATTTACAAATTTGTAACAAGCTGTTACAAATCTTTCACCATCATAAACGTTGTTGTTTTACACATTTATCTCTTTTCTCATTGCCAGTGATGAGAGTCTCTTGTGCTTGTTATTTTGCTGGAGGTTGAACGATCTGACGAAGAACACGTTCAAGTTTTTGACTCTAATGGCTATCCGTTGGTAAGAAATTACTTGAACACAAAAATACCGCTTCTTTGCAATGATTTATGTATGTACCACTGCCTATAGCCAGAAAAAATACACACCATCACTTTAAAGAAACATAAGACACCCACTGAGGTAAACACAAAAATTAATGGGTCCAAATAATGAAAGCAACACAACAAACCAAGATCTGATGTCTAATAAAGATAAATTCAGCATGTTAAAAAGGAGAAACTAATGAAAAGTTACTAATCAGAAATGGTAAAAAGACAGGCATTGAGGGTCTGGCAGGAAGAGGAATCAAAGATATTGTGATTGTAATTTAGATGTTTGATTGTTGATTTTGTTTACGATATAAATGTAGACATGTTTATTGGCATTTTTGAAAAGGAGGGATAAGATACTGAGGCATGGAAAAGCTTTGAGCTTCTCACTATTCCACTTTAGGGACCAGAGGACTTGTTAAAGAGCAAGTCAACCCCTACCAGAGTCTAACTCCACTCCCACTTCATGTTTGAAAAATGCAACAAATGCTGTTGCCTGGCAGACCGAGAGAGCGGAGCCGCTAACAAACACACACTCAGGCTCACGCTGGCATTGTGACATCATAATGTACCAGTTTACATCATAGCATACTTCTTAGCCAATAGCGGTGGCAGATTTAAATTAAAATACAGTGCAGAGTTTTTACCTGACAACGGCACAACACTGCCAGTTTTAGGCAGAATATTTAAATTTTAACTAAGATGCACTGAAGTGCCAAATTATTGACGACATGTGTCTGCAGCACGATTAGACACTTGTTTATTTAGTTAATCAGCAAAAAAAGTTTATTTGGGGGTGACTTGCTCTTTAAATTCTCTAAATTTGTTATTTCCATTTTGTATCTGATTTTAGATTGTTCAAATGATCTAAAGTGAATAAATAAATAAATAAATAAATACCTGAAAATAATTGATTTAACTCACAAATAACATTAATGTTGGTACACTAACTTCACATTAACCCTAACCACTAGCCCTGACTAACTTCACTTAAAACATCTGCAGTTGCTTCTAATAGGAATGAATGCTGTTTAAGTTGTTCTCTGGGGGAAAAAAGCTCCGATGCACGCGTTTGAGGATGTAGAAGTCAGCTGGAGGGGAAAGTGGCAGCAGATGGCTGGATTTGGCGTCTTATTTCCTCATAATTTAGACATCTTGCCTCAGACTGGCTAACAGCAACACAACTCTAACACTGGCTCAGTACGCTCTGCAACAAGGATGTCTTATCTCCACCAAAAACACAAGCCTGAAGGAGTTCTGCGATGTGGTGGAGTTGCTAATGATGACATTTAGCTTCTATTAGTCAAGATGTTCTCTGCTGTTTCCTGGTCCCACAACAGCCTTCCCTGTCGTTAGTCAAGATGGATGAGTCCATGAATGTTAGGTGACAGCGTGAGGTAGATCTGTCAGGCTTTTCTGAACCAAGTGTTTTTCCATCTGAACCTATTCAGGAAATAGGGGTAGCAGATTATTCTCATGTTCATCCTGCATGCTAAACTCAGAGTGGCTGATCATTTACAAAAACAAGAAGTAAAAAAATGGTTTCTCAGTTTTTCCACGTGACTTCAGTTTGAATTTTCTAATGTTTTCTGTTTAACTCACCTGATTTCCTGGGACGTTGATGTGAGCCATCAGGTCCTTGATGGCACCACGCAGGTCATGTAGAAGGCGATGGGGAGCGCTCTGGACATCGCTGTCCATTTCTAACGACTCCTCCAGGGAGGTGAGCGCCTGCAGCCACTGCCACTCCTCTCTAAAACATTGAGAAATTGTTTATTAGTCTTTTCTGCTCAGTTCAGATGTCTGGTCACTGATGTTTGACTCAATGCACATTAGGAAACACTTGATTCCCACCTGGAGACGTTACTGTTATTCCGGATTTTGGTGTGACAGAGAACATTGGGGAGTTTCTGCGGTACCAGCACCCGTATCTGCTCCACCGATGTACACAGCTTAAGGTAGCCCAGGTATAAACCTGGAGACAAGAGCTTCCTGCTCCTCCTGTGATAGGCCAGCTTCTCCTGTTGGAGTACAGAGATATGTGAGCTACAGAGTGTGTAGTATTTGCATTCTGAACACACTATTGTCCACATGTTTTGTGGTAAAATCTGTCCTTTCAGTCTGAAGATGATCTGACACATTCAAAGTGAAAGTCAGCACTGGAAATAGCCCGTCAGCACATTTTTACATGTTTCATCATATAATTTGTTCCAAAGTCACCACAAAACAAATATTTTTGTGAACTGTGGTTTTGCCAAAAGAATCTCCACCATTGTTCGAGAACAACAAGGCCAAACCGACGCACACTGGAGACAAAAACAGCGTTGCAGCAATGCTATCAGGTTCACTCGGCTGCAGATAAAAATCAACGTGTGGTTTAGCTCCACATTCTCGCTTTTGTGAACAAACAGCTGCAGAACATCACTTCTATAACAATAAATAATAACAGTCATATAATCATGATACACATAACGGTCACGATGGTAAAATCCAATTGTTCAGACCCGTAATCCCCAAATAAAGTGCTTTTAAAGAGAAATGCTCTTCAACATCGGACCTGACGTTTGTCTTTGTTACAGATTTTGGTGAAAGCTCTGTTCAGTAGGGGTCCTCACAACAGAGGAGTAAAGTCATATGATTAATGCTTGTCTAAATAAAGAGAGCTCAAGCAGCACCTCTAATTGGAAACACATTTTAGTTTACAGTTCCATTGTTACAGCCACGGTGCCTCTAGTTTGTTATGTCATGTTGGATTCCCTGTGAATGAGAGTTTTCAAAACATAACAGAAATCTGACTGAACAAATGTTTAGGGGCCACATCTTCACTCCATCCTTTAATCTTGCTAGATTTCTGTGCTGCAACAAAAAAGTGGACAGAATACTTGAACCACTGAGAATAACCTGAAGCACATCTTCCACCTGAGTCAAGCAGAAGCAGAAATGGAACATTTATCCAATTCAAACCTAAGAGTTCCTGCAGGACTCACGTGGAGTGTGATGAGGAGCATGTCCAAGGCGGTGGGCTCCTCGGGGGATGAGACAGATTTGCGTTGGAGCTGCAGTTTGCAAAGCTGTGTCCAGCGCACGCTGTCCAGGTTGGGACAAGTGCTCATGTCCTTCAAGAGCACGAGCAGGGCGTTACCGTGCTTGTCTTTGATCGGCTCAAAATAAACGTGGCCAAGGTCCTGGGTTCCCAGCATTCCCTGGTTCAGAGTCAACAGGAAATACATTCAGACTAACAATCCCAAGTGTTTATTCTTCTTGTGTAAAGCTTTAGACTACCTGAAGCTGGGAAACAGCCTGCAGCATCTTGAGGCGAGTCTGTAGAGTGCATGAACAGGATGACTGCGACGGACTCAGACACTGCTGAAGCCACGAAATCTCATCCCAAAGGAAGGAAACCTGTTTTAGGGGGAAAAAATGACTACGTCTGTTCTCACATCGTCTGGAACCATGGGATCTTTGTGGTGAGTTGAGTCATTTGCTGAAGAAAACTAACGAATCACAAATGTTTTTCTTTATTTTGATGCATTTCTTTCTACCTTAGTAAACCAGAGAAAGTCCTGCATTAGGGTGCTGGAGTAGGAATCCTCAACCTCCACAATAGGAATCTGGTCTTCTGGAGTCACCAACACGTTGTCGTCTCTGTAGAATATGGATGTCAGATACAGACCTCTGGAGAGAAACAGGAAGAAGAGTTGGCTAAAATGTTTAATCACTGATTAGAAACATGTTAGCAGTAGCGTAGGACATAGTTAGAAATTAGATAATTGGACACAGAAACTAGATATCTCTTTCTAGGGTGGTGAATGTTTAATTTCACACGTTCTGCTCTTTTACAGCCAGCAGGTTTCTTATCATTGCTTTTCTTCACTGACAAGCAAAGAAACGTTTATCTGCTGCAAAAAAAAAAAAATCACCACCACAGTTGGTTTTAGATGTATGTTTAGTGACATGGCTGGTCTTCCTGTAGTCAGTGAGGGAACTGATAACATCACTATCTCACTGCCCAGACACTGATGGACTAGAAGAACCAACATAGGAAAAATCTGCTAAATCTCCACTGGTATATTACATAGGGCTGGGGCCAATGGGATTACAAACACATTTTTGAATTCATATGTAATTTGTGTTGAATTACTCAAATAAAAGAACATTTTATTCTAGTTTTTGTGAGTTTCATCTGTATTTTAAAATTAAAGCAACACAAACACAGCTCCATGCAACTCACACACGCAGCCTGAGAACCCTTGAAAAAAGAGATATTGTGAATGCAGCTCATAGCCATCAACAGGGACAGTGCTTTTACACGACACACAAAAACAGCAAAAAACATATTCATGTGAGTGGATTCAGGGGGACTGATTGTAGTTAAGTTTCTTGAAAGGGTTTTCTTTTTCACAGTAAAATAATTCATGGTTTTGAATAAAAGACAAAAGGGAAACTTCACCCTACAAACCCTGATAGAGAAAACACATGTAGAAAAAATAATTTCCTAATTCAAAGAGTTAAAACCTTTGAAAATACCACATGGACATGAGTTTCTTACCTCTTCAAGCTTTTGACAAATTTGCTGTTAGGTTGGAAGAGATGACGAAGGCTTTTGGACACCGAGTGCTTCCTGCCTTGTGTTGGGGCTTTACACTGTTCTGTGTGATGAGAGAGAGGACTGACTTCATTCAAACAAACCAAGTTCAGTCACTTCAATAACTGATTAACACCTTTAACTCTCAATTAAAGTTCTTAGGGCCCTCATATCTTACTCAGCTCCGATGTCCACTTTCCCTGCTAAACGAATAGGACACGTCTGTCCCGAGCAGCTTCAGAAACATCACCTCCAGTGACAACAAACTCGACAGGTCCAACAACGCGCCTGAATGTTTTTTGACAGTTCATGCTGTCCAGTGGTGCAGCACAATTTGACAGTCATGCTGGCTGCCAACAGCAGACTATTGGTCTTGGGGGAACCACTAGCTCACGGGTCTCAAGGGATCACTAAATGTGTGTACATGCATGTGAGTGTGTGTGTTTACCTGCACACACTAAAGCTGCTGGAGCATGGCATGCCCTGAGCTACGGCCTTTTGCATGGAGCCAAGAAACTTCAGTAATTCATGTGTGCACGTCTGTGTGCGTCTTAACCCTTTGCCACTCACTGACAGGGAGGTCAGTTAGGTCTGTGGGGACATGTTTATTTTTAGAGAGCCATGAGAGGGTTCCAGGCGAGAGAGGGAGGTGTTTATATGTGTATGTGCGTGTTTGTGTGGGTTCTCGCTGGTGAGATAACGCACCTCCCAACTCATTAGGAACACTGAGTCCCAAATCCCGTCAGACTCCCTCTCGTCCCAGGTGATCTGTCTCCAGCCCCAGGCCACTTAAAGTCAATAAATCCCTTCATTGAGAGCTAAAAAGAGCTATTTTTCTGCCTTCAGGTGGACAAGTAGAGTTGAAGCAGCAGTGAAAAATATAACAGCATCTCTCGGGCCCTCTCTCCTCCCCAAATGTCTCTCCACTCGTGAGTCTGTTCAGCTCCAGTCCTGGCCTCTTTCTCTGTGTGACACTGAGTAAGATGGACAAGTAGGACTGACTGCTGGGGAGCCTGTGTTAGTCAAGGCCTCTTTCACAGTTTAATTAATAGTGTTTGGACAAGAGGGAGAAGGTGGTGTGGGCTGTAAGCTGTGATGGGGGTGTGTATACAGACTGGAGAGAGTTAGGGGGAAAAAAGCGCATGTGCTTGAATATTTTTGTCAATTCACCTACGTGTGCTTGTGTGTGAGTGTAGGGACAGAGGACAAGACGACTACTGCGCTGCAGGGGGGAGAGGAGGGGGTGTTAGCAGTAGTCAGTGTTAATTTATGCTCTTCTCAGACTCCAGCCCATGACTTGTCTGTTACAGGAATAACAAACATGACCCCGGGATACGCCACCTCGGCTACCGTGCCTGAACTCTCAAGCTCAATCAGTTGCCGTCTGAAAAACCAAGAGCCACTCAATACTGACTATTATATAGCACCTCGCCCTGCTGAAAATACGGTTTAGCCACAGTGGACAATAGTAAGTGGGTGAGTGTGTTTGGGCTTGAGGGTGAGAGAGACAGACAGAGAGAGAGAGAGGCTCAATGCTAAATGCAGTTGGCCGTCCTATAGGAGTCTGTGTGGACAGGTTTTGACACTTATGGGAGCTGCTTACAGCAGGCAGTGTTCAGGGGTATAAACAGCTCGAGTGTGAGGGGTGTTGATCTGCATTTTGTCACAGAGCGAGAGAGAGAGGTATTTAGCAAGAAGGGCTGAGTCATGGAAAGACTCACACGGGGAGCGAGAGGCTGCTGAGACAAGAAGGGTGGTGGCATGTCATCTTAGTATGGTCGGCCCCTGAAAGTACTTGTCATGCCTCAGATTGTAAAGTGTCCGTCAAGGTGAAACGAAACACAGCAATTAGGGAAACTTGTTGCACCTGTGGACTAGGTTCCAGCATTTACATACTCCCAAGGGTTTTTCTTCAACACTCCTCCTAAAGCAGTGGAGATGGGGATTAACCAGGTAGTTTGTTTGTGTGGTAAGTTGACTGATAGCATAAACGTCCAGCTCCAGAAGTTTAACAGGTTTAAACTGCATTTAGACTCAATTCTGTACATACTCGTTATAGTTCAGTGTTAAAACACATCAGTCAGAAATGAGTGTTACCATGACAGACACAGTTGCGATGTGCTTCTTTTATTTGTCCAAGCAGCTGGTCAAGCGCCTCCTTCTGGCCCCTCTGGCGTGGAACTTGGCTGTCGACATCTCTCCAACCTGAAGGATAAAAGTAAGGGAATGTAAAACAATTCTTAAAGTGACAATGTGTAGGTTTTACTGTTAGTATCTGGAAAATTCCGTCAAAATATTGTAAATGAGTTAAAAGATGCCACTGAAAAATATTGGCAATTTCATAACATATACCTATAAAAATCTGTTCTAAAATACATGGGACTGGGTCTAAGTCTCTGGGGGACGCCATATTGGATACCACGTTTCCTTCTACAGAAGCTTGTGAGGACAAAATGCATTTACTGATTTGTAACAAAATTATTACAAAACGTTGACCATTAATAAATGTTGTTTTACACATTTACCTCTTCGCTCATTGCCAGTGATGAAAGGGAATCTGTTGTTCTTGTAATTTTGCTGGAGGTTGTGCTCCCAGGGATTTTTGACCCTAATGGCCATTCGTTGGTAAGTTCCTACTTGAACACAAAAGCAATGCTTGCTTGTAGTCATTTAGGTAAGTACTGCCCCCTATCACCAGGGAATTTACACACTGTCACTATAAGGATTCATAACTCAGAGATGTACAATATTATCAGCCCACATTGGCATTAAAATTTAATATTAAAAAGACAAATTCTACATACCATGCCCAAATAATACATCAAACTCCACGTACTTCGCCCCTTCAAAATGTTGAGGTTTAGTTTTTTTAGATGTTTTTTGTTTCGTTGGCATAAGAAGTAGACATTTCTTTGTGTAGTGGGTGTTTGTCAGGATTATATCAGGGAGAATGGGATTCAGCTGCTGTTGGTGACAAAAATAAATCTAACACCTTTGTCCATTGTTTAATTTAAATTTAAGTAGATGCCATATTTTGCAGAGCAAACGTGTGAAGCTTAAATAAGCAATATAGAGTGTTTTGTTTTCCAAGAATTATGTATGATGATTTAGAAATCTATAACAGACCCCTTACTGTGATATAATGTAGACAATATGACATCTTTTTAGCTAAGCCTGACCCATAGGGCCCCATGCAATTTGAATTGAATGCTGCTTAGCATTAGCCAATTGCGTCAGATATCCACTTACATACATATGTCAAATACAGAGCGTGCACATGTGTTAGCGTAAGTACCTGATGCAGTCTGTGACTTATATATACATATATATATATATATATATATATATATATATATGAATAAGCAGCAGGATATGAGAATAATAATTGTAAAAAAGTGTTTTAGCTCTGTTGGTCCGCTAGAGGTGTGCATTCAAGTTCAAGAAGGAGAAGCATGCTTGTTTATCGTCGTCGTCCTCGTCTTCCTCCGCTTATCCGGGTCTGGGTCGCGGGGGCAGCATCCCAACTAGGGAGCTCCAAACTGTCCTCTCCCCGGCCTTCTCCACCAGCTCCTCCAGCAGGACCCCAAGGCGTTCCCGGATCAGATTGGAGATGTAACCTCTCCAGAGTGTCCTGGGTCGACCCGGGGGCATCCTGCCGGCCGGACATGCCCGAAACACCTCCCCAGGGAGGCGTCCAGGAGGCCCAAACCACCTCAGCTGACTCCTTTCGATCCAAAGGAGCAGCCGTTCTACTCCAAGTACCTCCCAAATGTTCGAGCTCCTCACCCTATCTCTAAGGCTGAGCCCGGCCACCCTATGGAGGAAACTCATTTCGCCCGCTTGTATTCGCGATCTCATTCTTTCGGTCATTACCCAAAGCTCATGACCATAGGTGAGGATTGGGACGTAGATCGACCAGTAAATCGAGAGCCTGGCTTTCTGGCTCAGCTCCCTCTTCACCACGACAGATCAGCTCAGCGTCCGCATCACTGCAGACGCCGAACCAATCCGCCTGTCGATCTCCCGATCCCTCCTACCCTCACTCGTGAACAAGACCCCGATATACTAAAACTCCTCCACTTGAGGTAAGACCTCTCTCCTGACAAGAAGTTGGCAAGCCACCCTTTCCCGGCTGAGAACCATGGTCTCAGATTTGGAGGTGTTGATCCTCATCCCAGCCGCCGCGAACCTACCCAGCAAGAGCTGAAGGTCAGAGCTGGATGAAGCTAGGAGGACCACATCATCCGCAAAAAGCAGAGACGAGATTCTCCTACCAACAAACTCGACACACTCCACACCACGGCTGCGCCTAGAAATTCTGTCCACAAAGGTTATGAACAGAACCAGTGACAAAGGGCAGCCCTGGCGGAGTCCAAACCTCACCAGGTACAGGTCTGACTTATTACCGGCTATGCAGACCAAACTCACGCTCCTCTGGTAAAGGGACTGAATGGCCCTTAACAAAAGGCCACCCAAACCATACACCTGGAGCGTCCCCCACAGGGTGCCCCTGGGGACACAGTCATAAGCCTTCTCCAAATCCACAAAACACATGTGGATTGGTTGGGCAAACCCCCATGCCCCCTCCATCACCATTTCAAGGGTATAGAGCTGGTCTACAGTTCCACGGCCAGGACGAAAATGACATTGCTCCTCCTCAATCTGAGATTCAACTATTCGATTGGACCCTCCTCTCCAGTACCTTGGAGTAGACCTTTCCAGGGAGGCTGAGGAGTATGATCCCCCTATAGTTGGAACACACCCTCTGGTCACCCTTCTTAAAGATGGGGACCACCACCCCGGTCTGCCACTCCACAGGAACTGCCCCCGATGACCACGCAATGTTGCAGAGATGTGTCAACCATGACAGCCCTATCACATCCATAGCCTTGAGATACCCAGAATGAATCACATCCACCCCCAGGGCTCTGCCGCTGTGTAGTTGTTTGACTACCTCAGCAACTTCTGCCCCAGAGATTGGACAGTCCATCCCCAGGTCTCCCAGCTCTGGCTCCTCCTTGGAATGCGCGTAGGTGGGATTAAGGAGCTCATCAAAGTATTCCTTCCACCGCCCAACTATAGCCCCAGTTGACGTCAGCAGCTCCCCATCCCCACTGTAAACAGTGTGAGCGAGTTGCTGCCTCCCTCTTCTGAGGCACCGGACAGTTTGCCAGAACCTCTTTGGCGCCGATCGATAGTTTTTCTCCATGGCCTCACCAAACTCCTCCCACGCCCGAGATTTTGCCTCGGAAACTGCCACTGCTGCACCCCGCTTGGCTATTCAGTACCTGTCTGCTGCCTCCGGAGACCCACAGACCAGCCATGCCCGGTAGGCCTCCTTCTTCAGCCTGATGGCTCCCCAAATCTCTGGTGTCCACCAGCGGGTACGGGGGTTGCCACCACAACTGGCACTGGCCACCTTGCGACCACAGCTAGTAACAGCCACCTCAACAATTGCAGAGTGGAAGAAGGCCCACTCGGAGTTGATGTACTCCACTGCTCTCGGGATGCCGTCAAAGCTCTGCCGGAGGTGGGAGTTGAATACCGTCTTGACAGGTTCTTCTGCCAGGCGTTCCCAGCAGACCCTCACTATGTGTTTGGGCCTGCCAGGTCCACGTGGCATCTTCCCCTGCCATCTGATCCAAATTACCACCAGGTGATGATCAGTTGACAGCTCCGCTCCTCTCTTTACTCAACCCTCCAGGTCATGCTGTCATTGCCAATGTGAGCATTGAAGTCCCCCAGCAGGACATTGGAGTCCCCTGATGGAGCACTATCTAGCACTCGTCCCAGGGACTCCAAAAAGGGTGGGTAATCTGAATTGATATTTGGCGCATAAGCACAAACTACAGTCAGAACCTGTTCCCCGACCCGAAGTCGCAGGGAAGCTACCCTCTCGTCCCCCGGGAAAAACCCCAACACACAGGCAGAGAATCTTGTGGCTAACAAAAAGCCAACCCCAGCCCTCAGCCTCTCACCTGGAGCAACTCCAGCAAAGGCGAGTGTCCAACCCCTCTCAAGGACTTGTGTTCCACAGCCAATGCAATGTGTCGAGGTGAGTCCGACTATATCTAGCCGGTACTGCTCAACCTCTGCCTCAAGCTCCTGCTACTTCCCCGCCAGCGAGGTGACGTTCCATGTCCCAATAACCAGTTACCTTGTCCGGGGATCGGACCACCAAGGCTCCCGCCTCGGTCTGCCACCCGATCCACACTGCACCGGACCCTTCATGTTCCTCCTGCGGGTAGTGGGTCCACAGTTGGATGAGCCCATGTATCTGGTGATTGATTATGTTAATGTATTCATTCTGCATTTTATTCCATTTTACTGTGAAGCTTGTGATTTTTATCTGTGAAAGGTGCTATAGAAATAAAGGTAATTTACTTACTTAGAAACATTGCTTACAGCCATAATAATGGAAGTAGGAGGAGGGGCTTACGGTGCAATACATTTTTTTTGCCTCTAGACAGTGCCTTCTGAGAAAAATTTCAGATTTCTGCTTTAATTGCACTTAATTGGAGGCATGTGATGTCAGTTATCTAAAAAGATTTATGTTTTCTTCTTGGGGGGGGGGGGGGGGTATGTTGGTATCGGTTTGCATATATGTTGATATGAAGCATCTCTATTATAACCTAATTCTCAAAGAGGCTGTTGCCCAGTGCTTTATCAGGATGAAGGATTGGATCAAAGAAAAGATTTGACACAATCAGCTGGTTTTCTCATAAAAACTACTACTGTTTAGAATTTTATAATCAAATGGACAAGTCGGAATTTTATTATAACAATTGTAAATCAATTTTAACTTAACTGGTTTACATGTCATCTGATAAGAGCTGAGCCTGCCCTGAAACTTTAATAATGAATTTGTACAATGTAAATAAATTGCTACATCTACAATGTTAAACATTATTTTATTGTATTTTTATACAATGTCACAGCCTTTCTTCATCTACTTGATGAACTTTTTCATTGTCTGTTACTTTACTTCTTCATTAAAATCCACGCATCCATTCACAAACAATCCATCACAAAAACAATTAAAAACCTCCTTCTTCTGCATCACAAACATTTCCTTATGGATGACTGACTCCTGAAAAACATCCCTCTTCAGCAATTTTACTTGTGTGAATGCACAGAAGGATGGGTCAGCGATAACCCACCCCCAACCAACCATCACCGAGTCCCCACCTTCCTTTTGGAGCCCCCCTGGAGGGTGCATGGGGCTGAAACACGGTGAGCTCTATTCCCAGAAAGGTGCCTATCCCGACAAGACAAGTGGGCCCTTTAATGGGCGTCCACGGCCTGGTATAAGGCCCCCACTGTTGGGGTTGTGCTGCGCACTACAGCACAGACATGCAAATATTTCCAGTGGTAGGCCCAAATGGAAAACACAAACACGCAACATCTAAATTAGCTCTGAGAGGAGGGAGGGAGGTGAGACAGTAGAAAAAAAGAGAGGGAAAGCCTACTTCCTTTAAAATGAAGACCATCTACACACCCTTGCTGAAACACAGTATGTGCTGATGAGGACAAACATGTTCATGTGTTACCCAGATGTGCCTTGAATGGCCTAATATACCCACAATGATACTTTCTACAGTTTGTTCAGGCTGTTACAGTAGGCATGTGCCATCTGGAGAGACTTCACACAAATAACAACAGCAGCAATACTGGAAATCATCTCATAAATCATGAAAGATCTAACGAAAGAAAGAAGGAAAAAGAGAGCCACTGTGTGGAGTGGTCAGCACTTCAGCTGTTGCACATGACTTGACGGTTATTTTCTTGGCTGAACTCAAGGCTGTGTAACCATAGCCTCAGGATGTGTGAAGGCTTGGCTGGAACAGGAAACTGCCAGCTGGGTCTTCACACATCCTGATATCTGCAATAGGAACCTTAAAGCCCACCCAACCTCCTGGCTGAGAAGAGTCTTCTTGGAACCTTCACAGGCATGATGCATTTTCCTTACAGTGACCTTAACTCTTTCAGCTCAACATGCAATCTCCAATCTTTTCCCTAAACCCTATATTAAAGGCATTCCCACTTGGAATTGTTTCTCTGTAAAAAGTTTGACTATTTCCATTTCTATAAATGATGTTTACATCCTAAAGGTCTAGCTATCCCCTAGTATCTTTTGTGCACAAACTATTCATTAAATTATCTGTACTATTGGACATAGTTGTAATGTCCAGAAATGGTCAGTTTTCACCTACATATTGACCTACATGCCACCGGTCATCTACAGACCTAATTCCATCCTCTAAGGGGGATTTTACATTCTATCTTCCAACAAGCCACAAGATTCTGCAAACCTTGTTGACATTTCAGGGGGAACAAGATGTCAGCCTATGTTCCCAAACAAAGCCTTCTTTTGATAAGACCGCAGGATTGTTCACTCTCATGAAAGAGGAACTTTTACAACTCATAAGTTAAATAATCATTAAATAATAATATGGTTGAATGAACAAATGTTATGTGAATAATAATTTTAATGTGTGATTAATCTGTGCTTAAATTACTGTGGTTGAAATGAATTTTATTATTACAATGAAACATTTCGATGTTATGATCAGTAATGTTTGATTTAACAAGTGAATCATTATCTACACTCATACACAATGTTCATAAAATATAAATTAAAGTTAACGTCACTGCACATAGATATTTTCTTACCCACAAATCTGAGCATCCTGTATCTGAGAAGGCGTGATGTTCGGAGGTTTGTTTGTTAACACCTCTTAACATGGCACGTCCCGATTGGCCAAGTAAATCATAATATGAGAATATTAAAACAGGATCACTTGCGGAGTGATTCAGCATACTGTGAGATACAGTATTCTGTTAGTTTGAGCAGAACTCCGGACTGGCCACCGGCGGAAAACTCTCTAACCACCGCATCTCTTGACAAGCTTTCGATGAGCTAAATGCTGCAAACAGCTGACACAGCAGAAAGGTTCCTTCAGCTATTCAGAAACAGCTGCTCTAGATGCAAACTAGTTCCAACCTGTGTGCCTGGCGACATCTCTGGACTGGAGCGTCAGTGCTGCGGCTAATCTACTGAACCTCGGTGCCCAGAGGTCATCCAACCTTCCTGACCTCCAGATCCGCGAAGAGGGTCTCCAAAGAAAGGGTGAGACAGACACAGCATGATTGCGTCTGATGCCGTTTTGATAAGAACCAACTTCATAGTTTAATGCAAACCAAATTCCTTTCACATCCAGAACTCAGTTCTTCTAGATACAAGGTTCTGATAAACACGCACCATTCAATCACCATACATCACATCCCATCCACTTTGACTCATCCACCACAGTCGTCTTAGTTAACTTGTCTTGTTTTTAATTTGTTTAGAAAATAAATTTCTTACCTTTTATAAATGTGACTCTGTCTGAATTGATACGAAGTGTGTTTGATCCCTGAAAAAGCAAAGAATCCTAGAATCTTCTGAATAAACATTCAAAGACTAATAAGGTTGATATCACATATTTATATAGAATATCACAGCTTATTGGTCATAAGTAAAGGTAATATATTAAGCTTAAAGCAACTCTATTAACCCCCAATTTCTTACATAGTATTAGGAAGCCATCTACAACTGCATTTATTAATTTTACATAGAATTAGCTAAAACACCTAATAACGCTTTAAGGCCGGCGGGAGTGCTGGCGCTCCCATTTACGTATCTGCATTCAAATGCTTGTAGAACTGTAACTATATAAGATTGAACAAAATCTTTTTGCATATTACACTGGAGGAGTTATACTTATATCTCACACACTGAACATGTCCCAGAGTGCTGCATATTTCCACTAATGAGTTTGCAAAAAACAACCAAAATGTGCAAATAAGAAAAGCGTTTTCATTCAGACACAGACACTGTGTCATTCTGATCTGCAGCTCACAGAATAAACATCATCACATCGTCAATGTGACCTGTCACACGATCATCACTCACCCAATCACCTGCTTTGACGTCATTTTCCCGCAAATTGTAGATCTTTGTAGTTCCAGTCTTTCGGCTTTTTCTTGTGCTTTTCCGCAATAGTACATTTAGGCAAACCCATCCTACACACATCACACACCCACTAAAAACTTCTGGCACACTCACACAGCTACGAATGTTTTGATGAATCACAGACCCGCCAAATGGTACACCCTCCTTCCTCAAAGCGGTTGATGCCATTACAGTGCCGGATGATGTTTCTGTTTCAGTTTCCTCACGTATATAATCATGAAATATTCTTTATTATTGTTATTATTATTAGTGAGAGAAAGAAAAACTATATACTACTGAAAAATTTGCGACAACTATTCAACATTACTAAATTAGACTCCTGCTGATTATTATTATTATTTATGTTTTCATTTTTGTTACAGTTTTTATAAATGTATGTATCTCAGAAAGTAATTTATGGAAGCACTTCAAATAAATGTGTTGTTGTTTGAAAGATTGTGTGCAACTTTTTTCATAGACAATTTTGAGGGATAAAGGTGTGGCATGAATGTATAATGTAATATATGTGTGAAAACAAACAAAAAAAAGATTTCTGTGTGGATACTTGCATTTTTTTAGTAAAATATTTATGAACATATATATATGAACATTTTACCATCCATTTTCATCCGCTTATCCGGAGTTGGGTCGCAGGGGCAGCAGCCTAAGTCAAGAGGCCCAGACTTCCATCTCCCAGCCACTTGGGCAAGCTCCTCTGGGGAAATCCCAAGGCATTCCCTGGCCAGGTGAGAGACATAGTCCCTCCACCGTGTCCTGGGTCTACCTTTTGGCCTCCTCCCAGTTGGATGTGCCTAGAAAACCTCACCAGGGAGGGGTCCAGGAGGCATCCTGGCCAGATGCCCGAGCCACCTCAACTGGCTCCTCTCGCTGTGGAGCCCCTCTGAGCCCCTCCTGGATGACCAAGCTTCTCACCCTATCTCTAAGGGAGAGCCCAGCCACTGTGCGGAGAAAACTCATTTTGGCCACTAGTATCTGCAATCTCGTTCTTTCGGTCACTACCCAAAGCTCATGAGTGAGGGTAGGAACGTAGATCGACCGATAGATCGAGAGCTTCACCTTTTGACTCAACTCTCTCTTCGTCACGACAGACCGGTACAATGTCCGCATCACTGCAGATGCAGCACCAATCCGCCTATCGATCTCGTGCTCCAGTTTTCCCTCACTCGTGAACAAGACCCCGAGATACTTAAACTCCTCCACTTGGGGCAGGACCTCATCCCTGACCCGGAAAAGGCATTCTACCCTTTTCAGAATCGAGACCATGGTCTCAGATTTAGAGGAGCTGGTTCTCATCCTAGTTGCTTCACACTTGGCTGCAAACCGTTCCAACGAAAGCTGAAGATCTGAAGTTCTGATGAAGCCAACAGGACCACATCATCTTCAAAAAGCAGAGACCTGATCATCAGGCCACCGAAACAGATACCCTTAACACCTTGGCTGCACCTAGAAATTCTGTCCATAAAAGTTTTGAACAGGATTGGTGACAAAGGGCAGCCGTGGCGGAGTCCAACTCTTACTGGGAACGAGCCCGACTTACTGTCGGCAATGCAGACCAAGCTCTGACACCGGTCATACAGGGACCTAACAGCCTGCATCAGAGGGCCTGGTACCCCATACTCCCGGAGAACCCCCCACAGGGCCTCCCCCCCGAGGGACGCCTTCTCTAAATCCACAAAACACATGTAGATTGGTTGGGAAAATTCCCACACACCCGCAAGAAACCCCCTACGGATATAGAGCTGGTCCAGTGTTCCACGGCCAGGACAAAAACCACATTGCTCCTCCT